>NC_044930.1:26113109-26122479 GCF_003576645.1 Ipomoea triloba | reverse complement strand
TTTTTTTTTTTTTTTTTTTTTTTTTTTTTTTTTTTTTTTTGGTGTGTTTATTTTTGTCTTCCTACTGGAGAAGGGGAATGTTGTTTTTTGGTCCGAAATTGGTTTTGTAGCAATGGTAATGTGGGAGTTGGTGATGAATGAGTATCAGGTGAGAGATCTAAGGATTGGTGTTTTGAAGGTTGGACAATGCTTTGTTGGCGAGTATGTGGTTAAGGGGTTTCGAATTTAAGGAGTTGTGGAGGAGTTTTACACCATAAGTGGCAAATACAAGAAAAATCGATGATGTTTTCAAACTTTAGAAGTTTGTTGAAGTTGCCGAGGTAGCCAAACAAAGGTGTTGTAGATTCTTAAGGGAGAAGCTAGGGTTTGTGATGAAGTGGGCCTAGTTTTCTATTTTAGTGGATTATATTTTGTATTTTTTTCTTGTTGAATTTTATAAGTTTTTTGGCTTTTATCTTTTTTTTTTTTAAAGAAAGCTTTTATCTATCATTTTAATTGTATTGCGCTTTTAGTTATCTTTAAAATGTTATTGTTTTGAGCTAAGTAAAAAATGCATGCTTTTATAGTAAACAAATCTATTATCTACAATGTATGCATTCATAGTTATCTTTAAAATTTTATTGTTTTGAGCTAAGTAAAAAATGCATCCTTTTATAGTAAACAAATTTATTATCTACAATGTATGCTTTCATAGTAATTAACAAATGCCTCTTGCATACACTTGTACCTAGGTCTTGTAGGTCCTTGTTCTCTTGTGTTCAACTACACATTGTACACTCCAAGTTGCCTTCCTTGAGAACACGACATCTCGGAGATCGAATCTTCATCCCTCATTACTTTCCATCCCACGCATACTACATCAGTGTCAAAATGACGCCATTACTTGAGTTGAGCCTAGTCTAAACTCTTATCATCCTTTGCTTTTGTTATTATTTTTTATTGTTCTAATTTTTATTCATTTTAATTAATTTTTTGTTTGTTTATTCCTATCTTGCACAAAATGATTTCTCTTAGGGCTAAATTTAAGTAAAAGGTTTAGTACTTTGTGATTGAGTGAAACTTAATCATACATCAATCGCTAATCCTCAAGAAAATGACATAATTCACCTTAAACAAAAATACTCTTCATCACTACTACTCAAGAAGATTATGTGGTCAAATATGCAACAAAATTACATAAATGTAGGTATATTCATTGCTCTCATTAATTGAATGAATTAATATCCAATATAGTTATCGATTGTAATGGTTTTTATCAATTTAGTCCTAAAAGTCTTTCTGTGTTTAATTGGGTCCTAAACTTCGATGGTTTAACCTAATTGAGTCATAGTTGTTAGAATCAAGGACTAAATCGATAAAATTATTATAGTCAAGGACTAAATTGGGTAAAAATCACTATAGTAGAAGACTTAATTTAATATTAATAGAGAGAAATTATACCAAGCTATCCAAACATAGGAATCAATTAGGTAAAATTATCAAAGTTCATGACCCAATTAAGCATTGAATCGAGATAAATCAATATAGTCGGATCTATACTAAATTTGGTATTAACTCTTTATTAAACACATAGTAAAGTTGAAACATATTTGAGACAAAAGTGTTTGAGAGGAATATTGGTGCAAAAAAAAAAAAAAAAGAATAGCAGTTTTCTAGTGTCATTGGAAATTGGTATAAATTATCAAAGTATGTGTCATTCTTTATGTCTTCAAAATTTGTCTTAATCGAAGAGACGATGAAGACTGAAGACACATTGGAAAAATATAAATCTATTTGAAACAAAAATTTTTGAGAGGAAATATTTGTGTCAAAAAAGAAAAAGAAGTAGTTTCTTAATGTCATTGGAAGTTGATATGACAATATGTGTCATGCCTATCAAATTTGTCATAATCGAAGAGACAATGAAGACGGAAGACGCAAGGAAGGGAATTGAAAAGTAGTCACCATCTCAACAAAAATGAAAAATAAGATAGCATTGGTCCTAATTTTATTTTTCAAATTTTGTATTTTAACCTTTTTTAAAGAAATTAAAATTGAAAAGTGTTTCTAAATTATTAATTAATTAATTAAGAAATGGCATAAAAATATTTTCAAACGAGTTTTGGTGATGAAAATGTTCAAAATACGGAAACAATATTTTCTCGGAGTTTCAAGGTATCATAGGTAATAAATACAATCAAATATATAGAGTAGGAGTTAATTTCATTTTTGGTCCTAGATTTATAGGTGACATTCCACTTTTAGTCCTTTTTTATCAGATCATCCACTTTTAGTCGTAGTATTATTGTGACATGACTAGTTTTGGTCCTCCGCCAACAAAATTGTTGAAATTTTGTTAAAATGGTCATGCCACAATAATACTAGGATCAAAAGTGGATGTTCTGATAAAAAAGGACTAAAAGTGGATTGTCACATATAATTCTAGGACCGAAAATGGAATTAACTCTATAGAGTAGTGTTAATGACCTTGTGGTCAAGTGGCATGTAGTGATTCTCCCAAATGACGAAATGAGATGTCATGAGATCGAGATACTACAATATAATAGAGTTAGTAGTAAAAAATATACAGAGTAATTTATTTATTCTGTATAAGGTACTATCAACAATATTCGACATAGTTAGATATATGATTGTACCCAATATTATCAGTACCAATGCTAATTTGGAATTAAAAATTCTAAATAATTAATATATAAATATGTTTATGTTAACTCAAACATATGTATATTTATATTAACTCATCTATAAATATGTTTATGTTAACTCAAACAAATGTATATTTATATTAACTTAAACAAATGTATCATTACTCAATATTTCGTTGTTTGTTCTTCTAGATAGAAACAGAGAGGATAAGGTTGGGGGAGGGGAATAATTAATTTATAGTTACATTTAATATTATTTATATATCTTTTCAATATTTCATTTTTTTTCCTTATAATAGAGAGTGGAAGGTGGGAGGGGGAGAGGATAATTTATCTATAAATATGTTTAAATTAAAGCAAACAAACGCATCCTTTCAATTTCTCATTGTTTGTCTATCTATCTATCTAGAGAGAGAGAGAGAGAGAGAGAGAAATAAAGAGAGGGGTGGGTGGGAGGGGAGAGAGCTCCTCCCTCTAGAGGCTTTTTTTTTTGAAATTTTCTTACTTCTCTCAGTATATCTTTTGCTACCAAGAGGGATCTGGCGATGTGTTTTTTTTTTTCCTAGTGGAGAAGGGGAATGTTGCCTTTTTGGTCCGGAAGTAGTTTTGTTGCGATGGTAATGGTTGGAGTTGCTGATGCACAAGTATTAGGTGGAAGATCTAAGAAGTAATGATATTTTGAAGGTTGTACAAGGCTTTGTTGGCTATGAATTTACAAGTTCTTATAGGTGGTTAAGGGATTTTAAATGTGAATTCAGAATTTCTTGGCTTCTATCTGTGTGTTATTTGCTACCAAAATGTCTTTGGGGAGGGTGACAATTCTTCCTTATATATATATATATATATATATATATATTCTCCTAGCGGAAAAAAGGGGAATGTTGCCCTTTTTTGTTCGAAAGTAGTTTTGTGGTAATGGTAATGGTGGGAGTTGGTAATGGACGAGTATTAGGTGGGAGATCTAAGGAGTAATGGGGTTTTGAAGGTTGGAAAAGGTTTTGTTGCTGATGGATCTATTTTTTTTTTTTAATGTGGTTAAGGGGTTTCGTTCAAAAGTTATTTTAGGGAGTCGAGGAGGAGTTTTAAACCAACAATGGTTGACACATGAGGGCTTTGGGAGGATGAAACCTCTTTCTTATCTTATCTTTTTTTTTTTCTCCTAGTGGAGAAATGGAATGATGCCTTTTTGGTCCGATATTCGTTTTGTGGTGATGATAATGGTGAGAGTTTGTGATGGATGAGTATTAGGTGGGAGCGAGGCGTAAGGAGTAATGGTGTTTTGAAGGTTGGACAAGCCCTTGCTGGTGATGAATCTACCCATTTTTGTATGTGGTTGAAGGGTTTCAAAAGTGAATTTTGGAAGTTGTGGAGTAGTTTTATAGCAACAGTGGATGACACATGAAAAAACAATGGTGATGACTATAAACTTTAGAGATTGAGCTAGTTTTCTCCTCACTCTCTAGAGGCCATTCAAAAAAAAAATCTTTCTTATCTCTGTTTATCCTTGGTTACCAAGAGGGTTTTGGGGGGACATTAACTATTTCTTATCTTTTTTCTCCTAGTGGAGAAGAGAATGTTGCCTTTGTGGTCCGAAATTAGTTTTGTGGCAATGGTAATGGTTGGAGTTGGTGATGGACGAGTATTAGATGGGAGATCTAAGGAGTAATGGTGTTTTGAATGTTGGGCAACATTTTGTTGACGATGAATCTACAAGTTCTTGTATGTGGTTAAGAGGAGTCAAAAGTGAATTTCGGGGGTTCGGGGGTTGTGGAGGAGTTCTACACCAATAGTAGTGGTTGACATATGAAACAATGGTGATGACAACAAACTTTAGAAGTCCATTGAAGTTACCCAAGCAAAGGTGGTGCAGACTCATAAGGGAAAAGATAGGATTTGTGAAGTAGTGGGCCTAGTTTCTGTTTTAGTATAATTTTATTTTGTATTTTGGTGTTTTCTGTTGGATTTAAAAGTTGTTGGCCCTTTTCTATATATCCATTTAATTGTGTTGTGCTTTTAATTATATTTCAAACTTTATTGTTAATGCATTGTTTTATAGTTAACAAATCTATTATTTGCAATGTATGCTTTCATGGCTAACAAATATAGAGGTTTGCCGCGACTCTGATATATCCTGATTATAAAACGGGTCTATGGTTAGGTCCTAAATGCAATAGAATCCATAAGCTCACATGTAAGCCAACAATGGATCATTTCATAGTAAACCATTCCTCTTCCATTTGTATTCCTTTCATAGGGTGTGTTTGGTTGACATGTTTTGGTATAAGGTATGTGTATCAAAGTGATTGTTATTGTTTGGTTGATATGTTTTTAGAATACTACTATGGGTTTGGAATACCTCATTAATTGAAAAATCCATACCCTTATTAAATAAGGGTTTCATTCCCCTTCCTCCTTTCTTCTCCAACTATTAATAATTGTTAATAAAAAGAATTTTATCAAAAGAACCATTTATACGTGTTTGAAACTCCCTAGTTGTTATAAGTTTCATGACAATAGGTTATACTACTTATAGTTCAAGAGATAGTTCAGTTAGAGTTCAAGTCCTGTTGTAAACTAAGAATATATCGAGTCTGTACCAATTGCTTAGCTAGTTTAGCTTGTAGTTCAGAAGACTTGAAGACATGAAGACTTGAAGATATGAAGACTAGTTACTGAACTAAGAATTACTCTAGTTTAGTCAAAGCAGTTCAGAAACGGTTATTCAGTTACAACTGAATCAAGATTCCAACAGCTATAAATACAAAGATCATCTCGATGAAGTGGTTGTTGAAATTACATAGTCTCATCCACAGAGCATTACTCTAATTAAGCTGAAAAGATATCTTGATAAAGCTTACCTTTGATTCAAGATCGAAACTCTCATTACGAGAAGAATGGCATGAACTCACTCTGGTCAAGCACGTCGTGCAACTGTTGAGGGGGAGTCTCAACACAAGGAGATCAGGAGGTCGCATACTTGACAACTCTTCAAGGCAGAACTCGAAGGATGAAGATTTGACGAAAATCCAAGAGTTCTCTGTGTGGATTCAATTGTATTGTTGGTACACTTCTTTAACATTGATTCAATGAAGAGTTGGGCAACCAGAGTGAAGCCCCCCAGATGTAGGAACGGTGTTTCCGAACTAGGTTACCAAATTGTCTGTGTCTTTACTGTTTCTTGTGCATGTTTAATTTCTGGCTATTAGGTCGTTGAACTACAAACTGATCCAACCCGTTAATAGTTCTTAGAGTTACTTGGTCGATTATCATTCACATTCCACCCTACTACCAAACATTCAAAATACTTTCACCAAAACCCATTACCCTTACCAAGTATTTGATACCCATACCGATTCCGAGTCTCATGTGCGAACCAAAACACGCCCTATCTCCCCTTTTGATATTTTTTTTTTTGAAAACACTCCCCTTTTGATATTGTTTATCATAATTTCATGTTTTTTTTTAATGCTTTTTCAGAAGCTCAAACTTTAAAACTTTTAAAATATTAAGCATACCCACTAGTGGAGAGAGAAGAAAAACCCGAATTCATAATGACAATATGTAAAGTATGTTAGGAACATCATGTAATAGGTTTTGATGATACCAACTGTTAAGTAGAAATCCCCAAGTCTCGATGCATAGGCAAAAACGCTGTAAGTTCGACAAGTAAACCAAGAGCGAAAATACAACCGGGTAACTTTGAGCTCAACTCGGAAAATATTTAAGCTTGAGGGAAATTTGTTTGAACATCTTAGAAGTCTCGTGTGTTGTAATCATATAGACAGATCAGAAGAAAGCATGGGACAACACTGGAGGAATAAGGGTCTGCGAGACATCAACTAAGTCTCGAGACATAAGCAGAGTTCGAGAGGTAGGACCTCTCGATACAGTTATCCAGTTCGAGACATAAACAGAGTTCGAGAGATAGACCTCTCGATATTTGAGTTCGAGACATTAAGCGATCAAGATATCAACCTTGGTCTCGATACACTAACAATTCTCCAACAAAGCTGAATGACGGTCAGGAAGCATACTTAAAGTTTGGAAAAGAAGAATATCATGGAGATAGAATAATGAAGAGGTGCCGAACGTGAAGATTTCAAAATGGGCGGAAATGGATGACACGTCAGATTTCCACCACAAACGGTCAAAAGGTGCACCAATGCTGAAGTGGTCTGATTCCCTACAAACAAGGAATAATGGGAATATAAAAAGAGTAACTTTTACCAAAAGACGAAAGTGGAGCATGGACTCAAGAAAAGTGAACTATGGAACATTCACTACAAGACAAAGAGGTTCAAGTTACAAGATCACCACTCCATGAAATATGCTGAAAATATGCAAGACCCATGATCAGCATGGGAGACAAATTTCAAACGGAATAATTTTCCCTCCAACGGAATTATTCCTCTACTCTCATATATAAGGACGTGAAGACACAAAAGAAAAAAAGTTCGGGGGAACAGAGTTAGAAAATTCGAAAGAGGTGTCTGACTAAAACGTTCAAGTGCAAGTGCTTAACTTGGAATATCATCCTGATATTCAAAACAGCGAGAAAACACATCTTAGTGTTTAAGAGAGTTACAAAGCTTAAACTGTTATACATCTAGAAGGTGACCGAAGCTGCTCTACATCGAAGTTGATTCAACGATAGCTTGTGGTCAGATTGGAGCCTGTTACATTCAACTGTGACAACCAAAAACACCTTGCTTTGGATTAAGCAAGAGAGGTGGAGTAACCTGGCAGCTGTCCGAGTGAAAGAAACCTGAGGCTTGACGCGGGCTTGGTGATCAAAGGTCAAGTGCTCGAGAGGTGGAGTAGCTAGAAGCGGGGAGAAAGACCTTGGAGAGGTGGAGTAACCTGGGAGCTGTCTTGTGAAGATCCTGAGGCTTGACGCGGGCTTGGTGATCAAAGGTCAAGTGCTCGAGAGGTGGAGTAACAAGAAGCGGGGCGAAAAACCTGAGGCTTGAGGCGGGCTTCGTGATCAAAGCTCAAGCGCTCGATATTGTACTAAAAAGGGAAGTTTTTAGTGCAATCCTTCCAGGGAGTTTCTGGAAGAAGAGTGGACGTAGGCGGGTTGGCCGAACCACTTAAAAATCTCTCTTGCATTTACTTACTGTTTTTATCTCTCGCTAACCTCTCGATTGCACTGCATATAAACTCACTTCTCGAACTAACTCAAACTCGTGCTAACTAAAAGGGGATAACATTTCCGCTGCGCATAAAACTTTGTCTTCACCTCGTGAGGTATCGAACCTAAACATCCTAAGTTCAATACACACGAGAGGTTGAAAAGATTTGCAAAATCTTATACAAGTCTATTCACCCCCCCCCTAGACTTGTACCCCATCCCCTTGGGACCAACAATTGGTATCAGAGCAAGTTCTCTGATCGATATAAACCTTTGTTTATATTGCCTAGAGATCCTTCTTTGAAAAATCTTTTGAAAGTTTTCAAAGCACGAGATAATTCTTCTAATATGGATAGCATGTTGTCGAGACATCTTCTCTTTGATCTTAGCAGGTTCGATGACTGGAAAACACGCATGCTTGCGTATCTATCAGCCCTCCATGATGAGATGGCCGAAGTAATAACATCTGGACCAGTCAAGATCATGATGATAAACACGACTGCTGAGCAAACCAGAGATACACCAAAGTATGTCCCCAAACCTAGGGAAGAATGGACAAGTGATGATAGGAAGAGAAACAACTTGGACAACATTGCCAAGGACATTCTCTTCAGAGCTATAGACGAAACCATCTTTCCAAAAGTAAGAAAATGCAAGACGGCGAAAGAGGTATGGGATACTTTGATGTTGATTGGTGAAGGTGACGAACAGGAGAAGGAGAACAAGCTTACCGTGGCCATGAAGAAGTTCGAGGACTTCAAGATGAAGCCAGGGGAGAGCATCGACAGCATGGAATCTCGTTTCATGAAGCTATCATTAGAGATCAGTGATCTCGAGAAGGAGATTCCACAAAAGGAGCTAAACCTGAAGGTCTTACGAGGCCTTACCAAGGAGTGGGAAATGAAGGTGATCACAATGCGTGATCACAGGGATTTGAAGAACACCACAACCGACCAACTATTCAGAGATCTCAAAGCCTTCGAATTTGAGATGTTTCCAAGAGATGAGGACGTGGTGGACAGACGGAATGTGGCACTGGTTGCGGACCAACCAACCACCTCCTCAAGGTCAGATCCTAATCCCACTGAATTTTTATCTGATGAACAGTTTGCTTTCTTCATAAGAAAATTCAGGAAATTTATGAAGAAGACACCGGAAAGCAATACAAGTTCACCTTCCTCCTCAAGAAGGAAAAATGAGAAATACACATCCAGAGGAATGGAGGAAGAAGATCAAGGTCTATGCTACAACTGTAGGAGACCGGGGCACTTCAAGGCTGACTGTCCTTACCCTAAGGTAAGCAAGTATCAAGGCCTAGAATGTAGGAACTCCAGGAGAAAGGAGGAACCTAAAGAGAAGCCAGCACAAAGTGGCTTCAAGGGAGATACAAAGAAACATCTGCGCAGAAAGGCGCTTATTGCTGAGGAACTCGAGAGAACAATCGAGGAGTCCGAGACGTCGAGCTCCAGTGAAAGCAGCAGCAGCTCAGAGGATGAGAGGGGGCTCATCTGCTTATACACCGAGGAAGAAGAGAATCAATGCCTTATGGCCATTGACAATGAGGTAACCTCTACTTCCACATCTCGCTGCTCTA
>NC_044930.1:26108506-26109961 GCF_003576645.1 Ipomoea triloba | reverse complement strand
TCTGGAAGAAACCTCACTTTCAGCTATTTCACATGACCAAACAGCGTATGAAAGGCATGGTGCATAAGCCGGTCGAAAAGTCTCTACCTAAGTTGATTTATGCACCAAAGAGGGCTAAAACATTTGCTAGCATTCCTTATGATTATCAAACGTACAATGGCTACATTGCACCTAGGCCTGGAATAATGGGCACAAGGTATAAATGGATGCCTAAACTCACTAACCCACCAGGACCCAAAGTTTGGGTACCTAAACTTGCTTAATTGCCTTGCAGGACACCAGGGACATGTGGTTCATTGACAGTGGATGTTCGAGACATATGACGGGAAATCTAACACTGCTAGAGAACATCCAACCTATCGAAGGTCCCTTGGTGACATTTGGCGACAACGAGAAGAAGGGACGCACAAAAGCTGTTGGTGAAATTCAAAAGAATGAGCTGGTTATTAAGGGAGTATCCTACGTCGAAGGGCTCAAGTTCAATCTCCTTAGTACAAGCCAGTTCTGTGACAAGGGCTACAAAGTTATCTTCACCAAAAGCAAATGCCAGATTATGAGCGAGGAATCTCTCGAAGTCGTCTTGGAAGCAGCAAGGAAAGGAAACATGTACATAGTGGATTGGAGGTCTGCAAAACCATCCCTATGTATGCTAGCAAGGAGCAAGGAAAATTTATGCTGGGATTGGCATAGTAAGCTTAGTCATCTGAACTTCAAAACTATCAACAAGCTTACTAAGAGGAACCTAGTGGAAGGACTGCCCAAAGTGACGTTTCGAAAGGATAAAATTTGTGAGGCATGTCAACGTTGCAAACAGATCAAATCCTCTTTCAAGAGCAAAGCCGAGACATCATCCACTAGACCATTAAGTCTTCTTCACATGGACTTATTTGGCCCAGTGGATCCACCCAGCATAAAGGGAAAGAAGTACACTCTTGTGGTAGTAGATGACTACACAAGATTCACATGGACCGTGTTCTTAACCAAGAAAAGTGAGACAAAAATTGCCCTGCCAAATCTCTTGAAGCAAGTTCAAGTTGAAAAGGATGTCTCGATACTAAAGATCCGGTCAGATCAAGGTGGAGAGTTCATAAATCAAGTAATCGAGAGCTACTGCAACGAGAACGGGATTCATCATCAACTGTCAGCTGCTCGAACGCCTCAACAGAACGGGGTTGCTGAAAGAAGGAATAGAACTCTCAAAGAAGCCGCAAGGACCATGCTCTCACAAGCCAACATATCACAAGGATTTTGGGCAGAAGCAATCAACACAGCGTGCTATACCCAAAATCGGTCCTTGATCGTGAAAGGAGTTGGAAAGACTCCATATGAGTTGTGGAATGAAAGAAAACCGAATGTAAGCCACTTCCACACATTCGGGTGCAAATGCTATATCCACAACAATGGGAAGGCTCAACTAAGAACTTTTGAAGAAAAGGCAGATGATGGAGTATTTCT
>NC_044930.1:26107268-26108273 GCF_003576645.1 Ipomoea triloba | reverse complement strand
GGAAGTATCAACTGAGGAGCCACAACCCAACCTAAGATGGTTGAAGAGTCACCCTGCTGATCAAGTGATTGGAGATGTACGTGACAGAGTTCAAACCAGATCAGCATATAGAGAAAGCATGTTTGCTTGCTTTCTATCTCAAATAGAGCCTAAGGTGATCGAAGAGGCTCTATGTGATCCAGATTGGGTGCAAGCCATGCAAGAGGAACTTCATCAGTTTGAACGGAACGATGTTTGGGAACTAGTTCCGAGACCTCATCATCAGAATGTCATTGGTACAAAGTGGGTTTTCAGAAACAAGATGAATGAGGATGGAGTTATTGTTAGGAACAAGGCCAGACTTGTTGCCAAAGGCTATTGTCAGGAGGAAGGAATAGATTTTGATGAAACCTTCGCTCCAGTGGCACGTCTCGAAGCCATACGCATCTTTCTCGCATATGCCGCCTTCAAAGACTTTAAGGTATATCAAATGGATGTCAAGAGCGCTTTTCTGAACGGACTTCTCGAAGAAGAGGTGTACGTTGAACAACCTCCGGGTTTCTTGAAGGACGTGGGAGCTGACAAAGTATACAAATTAAAGAAGGCACTTTACGGCTTAAAACAAGCTCCGAGAGCTTGGTATGATACCTTATCCTCTTTTCTACTTCAGTGTGGGTTCACCAAAGGCCTAGTGGACAAAACATTGTTTAGAATTAAGGACGGGGATCACATCTTATTGGTGCAAATCTATGTGGACGATATCATTTTTGGAAGCACCAATCCAGACTTGTGCGAGAAGTTCTCCAGGTTGATGAAAGGGAAGTTCGAGATGAGCATGATGGGAGAACTAAACTACTTCCTTGGATTACAAGTGAGATAGCTTAAGGAAGGTATCTTCATCAATCAGGAGAAATACACCAAGGATCTGCTCAGAAAATACAATATAGAAGGGAAATCCTCAGTCAAAGTACCCATGGGAACCTCTCTACGTATCGATGTCGACAGTGAAGGTCGAGAGGTCGATCA
>NC_044930.1:26100738-26106813 GCF_003576645.1 Ipomoea triloba | reverse complement strand
AGTAAGCAGCTCCGGAGAGAAGAACAAGAAAAGGGAATAGCCACCCCTAGTTCTGTTATTAGACAAATAGGACTTTAGATGGCTAGTTCCCGCCTTAACGATAGATTCCCATTAGGCTGACCAAGGCCAAACAAAAGTTTCTAGGGAATCTAATAGGATATTGATTCATATGTAATATATCTGGAAATCACTAAATGAACTTAAGGATATGTTCCAAGTGATATCTTTTAGATGAATCAAACTTGTTTCTCTCGCAATCTGTGTTCGAAAGGTAGTTCGAGAGGTCACCCGATCAGTTTGTCTATATACGTTATGTCTCGAAGAAGGGTAGTTCGAGAGGTCACTTCGAAAGATAACAAACTGATATCTCTGAACGGAGGAATAAGGAGGGTTAGGGATCAATCACTCAGGGGGAAGATCCTTAACCAGATCAAGACGGAGGAATAAGGAGGGTTAGGGATCAATCACTCAGGGGGAAGATCCTTAACCAGATCAAGACGGAGGAATAAGGAGGTTTAGGGATCAATCACTCAGGGGGAAGATCCTTAAACTCATGTGGAAGACAATTCACCTTCGAGAGGTGAATCTGATATATGAAGGGAAACGGCTAACTTTGGATATTAATGCTAGCCACGTGGTCATCGGTTACTGACGGTTTTTCGCACTTAAGGGCATTATCTTGATTAATGGGAGCATGCCTGTATAAACATCTCATTATATCCCACTATCCAAAAACCGCATTATACTTTACCAAAATATCCTTACCATACATTACATACATAACCGTTATAAAGGGTATTTCTGACCTTTTACTTCTTTGAAATTAACCGGTATCTTTTCTCGGATCAAATATTCTACCCTACCCATATATCCAACCCGAATCCACATGATATAAAAGCCAAATCCTTCTTCTTTACCCGGATTCAAGCTAAAACCGTTTACCCAAAATCCCCAAATCCTAAACGCAGTACTCATTCCCTCCAAAACATCTAACCTTCATCAATGGCGTCCGAATCCTCTACATCAACCTCATCTTCCGACGCATATCAGAGGGAGTTGCTACACATTCGCTCTCAGATCAAACAAGTCAAGGCGGGGAGTATCCTTGACAGAAATGGCTTCATCACCAACTCCCCTAATCCAAAAATGGCGGAAAAAGTCCTGAAGAAGTTTGAGAAAGCAGGACTGAAGAAATACATGACGCACGACTACGGGACCGTTCACCCCCTCGACTTCACAGAATGGTTCGCAAATGCCAAGGTCACGAAGGGTAAAATCGAAAGCCGCTTTAATGATTTTCCCATCACAACATCTGTAGGTGACCTCAGAGCGGCATTTGATTTCGCGTCATCGGAGGAAGCAGTCAAGCATCTATCGGATTACGACTTGGACAAGCAAGCTTTCTGGGAGAAAATCCGACTAGCGACTGCACCACCCAGAGCATCCTCTGCCCTCCGCAAATACCACCTAAAGGAGAGGTTTGCTCTCGCTGCCGACCTAATCATGAAGTTTGTGCTCGGCAAGGTGTCCGGAGCTGACGAGGTTAGTCTAGACCTCCTCAAAATCCTCCATGCCATTTGGAACAACAACAAGCTGGACTGGGCACATATTATCTTCAACTTCCTTCAACAGCAAGTGATGCGCTCAGTCTCCAACAACAACCTGTCGATCAGAAAAAAGGTTGGTTTCGGCTTTGTTGTGCAATTTCTCTTAAGNCGGCATTTGATTTCGCGTCATCGGAGGAAGCAGTCAAGCATCTATCGGATTACGACTTGGACAAGCAAGCCTTCTGGGAGAAAATCCGACTAGCGACTGCACCACCCAGAGCATCCTCTGCCCTCCGCAAGTACCACCTAAAGGAGAGGTTTGCTCTCGCTGCCGACCTAATCATGAAGTTTGTGCTCGGCAAGGTGTCCGGAACTGACGAGGTTAGTCTAGACCTCCTCAAAATCCTCCATGCCATTTGGAACAACAACAAGCTGGACTGGGCACATATTATCTTCAACTTCCTCCAACAGCAAGTGATGCGCTCAGTCTCCAACGCCAACCTGTCGATCAGTAAAAAGGTTGGTTTCGGCTTTGTTGTGCAATTTCTCCTAAGCCTGAAGGGCTTCGAACTGAGGGAGGGAAAAGAGATTCATCGAAATACCTATATGGGTAGGACGAAATCTCTAGTCCCCAAAACTAAAGGTGTTAAGGCTGCACCTTCTCCCTCACAGCCAAAAGGAAGGGGCAAAAGGAAAGCCCAAACCAAGGAAAAGAATTCTGATGATGAACCTCTCGATGTACTGATACAAAGGGTTCATCTGCCAAAGAGGGCTAGGAAAGCCAAAACTGTTGCTGTCACCCGGGTTCAAGAGGTGGAACCGTCAGTTATACAAGTACCCTTCGAGGACAGGGCACAAGCCCAGGGGGAACCTCAGGCTACACTGGCCACTGAGGTTGAGAGAGTGCCCCCTACCAGGTCCCTGTCAAGAGATTTGTGTGTTAATGATGATATTACTGCTGAGGGTACTGGTGACTCTGTTGGTTTATCTCGAGAGATGGCTCGAGAGGTTGAAGGTACTGGGATCAGTGATCCAGTACAAGGAGATGCAGAAGAACCATGTGAGATGGTTCGAGAGACAGACTACACAGTCAGGGTGGAAGATGATCTCTTGGAGCATAGTCGAGAGATCACAGCTCAGATAGACGAAGCAATCTCTGCTACTGAAATCATCTCTGATGGGCGGGATAACTTATATGAAGAAGTTTCCACTCAGTTGGCAGTGGAAGCACCCACTCTTGATGACTTCTCCAGGGTGATCAGGTGGATCAACTGGAGAACCAGTTCTTTCACTCAATTGATGAGTCAAGCAGCTGAAATGGAGGCAGAAGAGCAGTTTGCACTCCAGTGGTTGGGCATCTCCGAGATCCCAGCTCAACAACTGATGGATCTTGCCCACGAAACACGAGTAATGAAGCTGAACAGTGAAAGAACTGATAAAGGAAAGAGCATAGCAGTTGAAGCACCAGAAGTTGAAGCTGAGCCTGAAGAAGATCCTGAAACAGAAGCACGATTTCGAGAAGATATCAGGCTCGCCACTGCCATCTCCTTGGGACAGAACGTTGAGTTCACGAGAGGGCCAGGAGAGACCTCTGGGGTTGTTCACGATGATATTGCAACAGCCGCAATCCCACTGTCCCAAGTCAGTAACTCTGCTCTGGACGAACAGGTAGAAGTTTCGAGAGGTGAATCCGAGACCTCTGAAGCACTTCAAGTGGCACCTAACACCGTTCTAATTTTGCCACCACCTGAGTCCACACCCTCGACCACTACTGATGAAGCACAGACAATTCGAGAGGGTGAAGTTCCGTTGCTCACACTGCCGGGTTTTGCTACTGCTCCTGAAATAATCATCATCCCAGACTCATCGGAGCAGATCGAAGAGCAACACAATGAGCAACTTGAGCAGAATGCCCCAAGTCCTGCTGGTTCGAGGAGTACTGATGATAACATCGAAGGTGGAAACCAGGAAGCACCTGTCGACACTACGTCTCCAACCTCACCAGTAGATGACAAAGTTCCCAGCACTGGTTCGAAAGGTGATGCTGAGGGGGAACCTCTATTGGATGAAAACAGGGTAGCGTCCAATACCGAAGAACACTCTCTGGCTGACCCTATCTCCACAGTTGCTGAAGCTGAGGCCCCAGGTTCGAGAGGTGAGGAGCAAGAAGTGATCCATCCCTCAGGTGGAAACCGGGAAGCACCTGACATGGAGCTACCTTCGAGCTCTGAACCTTGTGTCCCTGTGGATCCTCAGACGTTAAATCGAGAGGTGGACTCGCAATTGCAAGTCATGGGTGGAAATCTGGAAGCACCCAAGTCCCCTCCGACGAAAGGTACATCTCGATCCTCATCTCCTACTTCTGACTATGATCAACAGGCCGAAGAAGTCTTCATTGGCGAAGTGCGTCAATTCATGGCTGATCAATCTCAGAAGATGGCTCAGCTCGAAAGAATACTCGCTGTGGTCCGCAATGCTGCAATGCCTGCTGCTGGCACAAGTGAATCCCAAGGCCGTCATGCCGAACTTCTCGAACAGGCGATATGGGCTGAGGATGCAGCACGGAAAGCCACTGATGAAGCCGCTGTCGCTCGAGCAGAGGCTGCAAATGCGAGGGTTGAATTAGCCGAGATGCGAGCAGAGCTTCGAGCCTTCCAATATTCCAGTGAACTTCGACAGGATGTGATGAAGGCCATACTAGATGACCTGTCGAACCAAGTCCCTGCCCAACTTCAAGCAATCTGCGAAGGTATGTCCACCCTCCTCTTCCGTGCTGATGATGCCAACAAGGGGGAAAATAAAGAGAAAAAGAAGGGGGATACCACGGGCAAGAAAAGGGCAGCAAGCGNAACTCTGCTCTGGACGAACAGGTAGAAGTTTCGAGAGGTGAATCCGAGACCTCTGAAGCACTTCAAGTGGCACCTAACACCGTTCTAATTTTGCCACCACCTGAGTCCACACCCTCGACCACTACTGATGAAGCACAGACAATTCGAGAGGGTGAAGTTCCGTTGCTCACACTGCCGGGTTTTGCTACTGCTCCTGAAATAATCATCATCCCAGACTCATCGGAGCAGATCGAAGAGCAACACAATGAGCAACTTGAGCAGAATGCCCCAAGTCCTGCTGGTTCGAGGAGTACTGATGATAACATCGAAGGTGGAAACCAGGAAGCACCTGTCGACACTACGTCTCCAACCTCACCAGTAGATGACAAAGTTCCCAGCACTGGTTCGAAAGGTGATGCTGAGGGGGAACCTCTATTGGATGAAAACAGGGTAGCGTCCAATACCGAAGAACACTCTCTGGCTGACCCTATCTCCACAGTTGCTGAAGCTGAGGCCCCAGGTTCGAGAGGTGAGGAGCAAGAAGTGATCCATCCCTCAGGTGGAAACCGGGAAGCACCTGACATGGAGCTACCTTCGAGCTCTGAACCTTGTGTCCCTGTGGATCCTCAGACGTTAAATCGAGAGGTGGACTCGCAATTGCAAGTCATGGGTGGAAATCTGGAAGCACCCAAGTCCCCTCCGACGAAAGGTACATCTCGATCCTCATCTCCTACTTCTGACTATGATCAACAGGCCGAAGAAGTCTTCATTGGCGAAGTGCGTCAATTCATGGCTGATCAATCTCAGAAGATGGCTCAGCTCGAAAGAATACTCGCTGTGGTCCGCAATGCTGCAATGCCTGCTGCTGGCACAAGTGAATCCCAAGGCCGTCATGCCGAACTTCTCGAACAGGCGATATGGGCTGAGGATGCAGCACGGAAAGCCACTGATGAAGCCGCTGTCGCTCGAGCAGAGGCTGCAAATGCGAGGGTTGAATTAGCCGAGATGCGAGCAGAGCTTCGAGCCTTCCAATATTCCAGTGAACTTCGACAGGATGTGATGAAGGCCATACTAGATGACCTGTCGAACCAAGTCCCTGCCCAACTTCAAGCAATCTGCGAAGGTATGTCCACCCTCCTCTTCCGTGCTGATGATGCCAACAAGGGGGAAAATAAAGAGAAAAAGAAGGGGGATACCACGGGCAAGAAAAGGGCAGCAAGCGCAGGCACACTGGAAATGGAGAGAAGGAGAGAAAGAGGACAGAGAAAGAAGAAGAAAAAAGACAAGAACAACAGTCAGAAGAAGAAAGAAGATAGATCTTCTCATGACAAGCTTTAAGTTTGGGACAGGAAGACACTGAACAAATTCTGACCCTGGAGATATTCAAGCTTCTGAAAACACTGGATATCTACACACAGCAATATGTCTCCAGAAGAATGCATTGCCTGGTGGAAAGATGGAGTAATTGATAGTGAGTTCGTGGGGGAAGCCTACAGGAACTACAGGCATCTAGACGTCACAGAAGAATACTTAAGCCTGGTAAATCCGAAAGATCCCATCAAGACACGAGAAGCCATTAACAAGAAAAGGAAAGCCAACAAGAAGTAAGCTCTCGTGGTCCAAACTCCATCTTATTTCAATGTATTGATTTATGTTGTTCTTGGTCTTATTCTTTTAAACTTTTTCTACTAAACTCTGCT
>NC_044930.1:26079099-26100713 GCF_003576645.1 Ipomoea triloba | reverse complement strand
TTGTAAACATTCCCTTCTTATAATCATATATACCTTTTGCTGGGGGTGTTGCGTGAGTTATATTATTCATAGTTTAGTAGAGTATGTTGGCAAACTTTCCATATGCGCTGAAAAATAAAATCCTTGTTAATTCTTTCTATCATATCAGCCATATAGAGTAAGTATAAGTGTTGGCATCATCAAAAAGGGGGAAATTGTTAGGAACATCATGTAATAGGTTTTGATGATACCAACTGTTAAGTAGAAATCCCCAAGTCTCGATGCATAGGCAAAAACGCTGTAAGTTCGACAAGTAAACCAAGAGCGAAAATACAACCGGGTAACTTTGAGCTCAACTCGGAAAATATTTAAGCTTGAGGGAAATTTGTTTGAACATCTTAGAAGTCTCGTGTGTTGTAATCATATAGACAGATCAGAAGAAAGCATGGGACAACACTGGAGGAATAAGGGTCTGCGAGACATCAACTAAGTCTCGAGACATAAGCAGAGTTCGAGAGGTAGGACCTCTCGATACAGTTATCCAGTTCGAGACATAAACAGAGTTCGAGAGATAGACCTCTCGATATTTGAGTTCGAGACATCAAGCGATCAAGATATCAACCTTGGTCTCGATACACTAACAATTCTCCAACAAAGCTGAATGACGGTCATACTTAAAGTCTGGAGAAGAAGAATATCATGGAGATGGAATAATGAAGAGGTGCCGAACGTGAAGATTTCAAAATGGGCGGAAATGGATGACACGTCAGATTTCCACCACAAACGGTCAAAAGGTGCACCAATGCTGAAGTGGTCTGATTCCCTACAAACACGGAATAATGGGAATATAAAAAGAGTAACTTTTACCAAAAGACGAAAGTGGAGCCTGGACTCAAGAAAAGTGAACTATGGAGCATTCACTACAAGACAAAGAGGTTCAAGGTACACGATCACCACTCCATGAAATATGCGGAAAATAGGCAAGACCCATGATCAGCATGGGAGACAAATTTCAAACGGAATAATTTTCCCTCCAACGGAATTATTCCGCTACTCTCATATATAAGGACGTAAAGACACAAAAATAAAGTGAAAGTGAAGGGAAGGGGTTCGAAATTCTTAAGAAGTGTCTGTCTAAAACGTTCAAAGTGCAAGTGGTTAACTTGGAATATCATCCTGATATTCAAAATAGCGAGAAAACACATCTTAGTGTTTCAAGAGAGTTACAAAGCTTAAACTGTTATACATCCAGAAGGTGACCGAAGCTGCTCTACATTGAAGTTGATTCAACGATAGCTTGTGGTCAGATTGGAGTCTGTTACATTCAACTGTGACAACCAAAAACACCTTGCTTTGGATTAAGCAAGAGAGGTGGAGTAACCTGGCAGCTGTCCGAGTGAAAGAAACCTGAGGCTTGCCGCGGGCTTGGTGATCAAAGGTCAAGTGCTCGAGAGGTGGAGTAACAAGAAGCGGGGCGAAAAAACCTGAGGCTTGAGGCGGGCTTCGTGATCAAAGCTCAAGCGCTCGATATTGTACTAAATAAGGGAAGTTTTTAGTGCAATCCTTCCAGGGAGTTTCTGGAAGAAGAGTGGACGTAGGCGGGTTGGCCGAACCACTTAAAAATCTCTCTTGCATTTACTTACTGTTTTTATCTCTCGCTAACCTCTCAATTGCACTGCATATAAACTCACTTCTCGAACTAACTCAAACTCGTGCTAACTAAAAGGGGATAACATTTCCGCTGCGCATAAAACTTTGTCTTCACCTCGTGAGGTATCGAACCTAAACATCCTAAGTTCAATACACACGAGAGGTTGAAAAGATTTGCAAAATCTTATACAAGTCTATTCACCCCCCCCCCTCTAGACTTGTACCCCATCCCCTTGGGACCAACAAAGTAGACATTAACATCACATACTTAAGTATGAGCAATATCCAACATTTTTTTCGACATCACATACTTAAGTATGAGCAATATCCAACATTTTTTTCGTCCAAAAATGTGGTTATTAAACACAGGAAGGTTGAAACCTATTTTCTACCTATTGAAGCACAAAGAATCAATACAATCCACTGAGACTCGATCTCATGATCTCCCATATGGGAGAGTCACTGCATACCATTTGATCACAATGTTCTTGGCAAACGTTGAAATCTATTTGAGAGGAACTATTTGTGTAAAAAGAAAAAAGTAGTTTCCAAATGTTATTGGAAGTTGGTATAAAAATATTATGTGTCATTGTTTATGGCTACCAATTTTTTTTTTAATCGGAGAGACGATGAAGACAGAAGACGCATAAGAAAGTTGAAATCTATTTCAAACAAAAGTGTTTGATAGGAAATATTGGAAGTTGGTATGACAGCATGTGTCATTGTTCCTACCAACCAAATTTGTCTTAATCGTAGAGACAATGAAGACTGAAGACGCAAGAAAGGGAATTGAAAAGTAGTCACCATCTCAACAAAATTCAAAATAAGATAAAATAGGTTCTTTAAAGTAGCGGATTTTGTATTCTTACTCCGCGTCGCTACTAATCAAACTTATTGAGTGCTAGCTGTATTAGCATTAGCAGCTTCCAAAGTAAAACCTTCCACACTAGCTGCTCCTGCTATAGGATGCTGATGCGGAATGGAAAACTCACAAATAGTGAAGCCCTTGCTTCTTTGTTGAAGTAGACAAAATGTTTCATTGGCCTTGGGTTTCCCAATCATGGTATTTGTATTCGCACCGGCAACAGAGGGAAGACTTTGGCTTGTAAGAAGGAGAAAGGTTTGAGGCAAGGGTGGAAAGAGGCGCAAGTCTAGTTTTTCAAATTTTTTATTTTAAACCAATTTTTTTTTTAATACAAGGTACTATATATTAACCTATTCGACACAATTAGATATACGAGTGTACTTAATATTCTAAGTACTGATGCTTATTTGACATAAAAATCTTAAATAATTAATTTATTAATATATTTATGAGTTAATACCTCCAATGGCCTTCCAAGTTTTAAAATATAACCACTCGTGGTCTTTTTATGACATTTTGTGGTCATTTTCAACTCCGGTTATTTTAAGAATTAGGACCACATTTTTTATTTTTTATTATTTTTTTTAACTTGGAAGACCATTGGAGGTCATTTTAAAAAACTTAGAGGACCATTGGAGGTCATTTTAAATTTGAGAAACCACAATTGGTAATGGGAGGTATTAATTCTATATTTATATAATAAAGCCAAACAAATGTATCCTTCCAATCTTTCGTTGTTTGTCCTTATCTGCTTTAACTCAAGTGATACAATTACTAAGTTAGAAGTTTGATGTGGACTCAAGATGTATCCGAATTCTAAAATGGTTCTATGGTCAAGTCCTAAATGCATTACGGTCCACAAGCTCACCAACGATGGATCATTTCATAATAAACCATTCTTCCATTTGCATTCCTTCAATGGATCATTTCATAGTAAACCATTCTTACTTTTGCATCCCTTTCTTAGTTTCTCCCCTTTTGATCTTATCAATCTTAATTTCATGTTCTTTATACTTCATGAAGCTCAAACGTCAAACTTTAAAATTTTGAAATTCTTAAGCATACCACACTATTCCATAGAGAAGAAATAAAGACAACAATTTTGCCACTATAAAATTTTGAAATTCTTAAGCATACCACACTATTGGATAGAGAAGAAATAAAGACAACAATTTTGCCTCTTAAAGCCCGAATTCATAATGGCAATAGAGAAGAAATAAAGACAACAATTTTGCCTCTTAAAGCCCGAATTCATAATGGCCATATTTCAAGTACCCGAATTCATAATGGCAATATTTCAAGTACGCATTTACACAGACTAAAGTATGAGCAATGTCAAAGAAATAATTTGCATTTTTCTTTTTCCTTCCAAAAATGTGTTGATTTCTGCAGCTTCAAGCCTCTCACTGAACTCCATTCAGGTGCATAATTGTGGGTTTAATGCTAGGTAACAAGATACAAGAATTGGTTATTTTACATAAAATAGAGATAAGTTATTCCATTCCGAACCAACCTATTCCGTGAACCAAACATATTGGAATATATCTTTTACAAATATGCAATGCACAAAGAGTTAACCAACATTAAAATATTCTACATTCTTGGAATCCTAAAATGGCTGTGCTTGAAATTATGTTAACTCCTAGAACATATGACCCTAAACTTGTTTAGGGGAGAGAGCTTAATGCTCATTGCATTCAATATGAGTGATGTTGCACAAACCTTGTTAAGATCTTCCATTTTCTTTGAAATAACAATGACATTGGTCATAGGTAGATCCTCGAATTGGCACCGCCCAATTGTTTAAACATGCTAACATGTGGTCAGAATATCAGGTCTGGTATAGCCGTACTGTCACTGGACTATACAAAACATCATAATGAGATCATTAAAATACAAATGACTAAATGAGTGAAAAAACAAACCTGAACAACCTGTCACACAAGAGTTGACTCAGCCACTGGGTGCGGAAAGGAACAAGTTCTTGATCACAATCCACAGCATGATCATAGAGTAAATTCATCCAACAAAGCCCCAAGTTCCAGACTATCTTTTCCTCTCTGCCAATAAGGGAAATATTACCACCCCCCCCCCCCCCCCCCCCCCCCCCCCCCCCNCCCCCCCCCCTCCCCCACCCCCACCCTTGACTCCAAAACATCATTTTTCACCTAAACAACCAAAAAATCACTTCAAAATCAGTATTCCCCCAAAAATCAAATCTCAATCAAGGAAGAAATTAACATGAAAAATAATTATATAAATAAAATGAGGAAAATGCATATGCATTAGTTGTAAATTTTACACAATGATTCAAGAAGAGAATGCAAACTCCACGCATGATGTTGAGCTGCTTGAGAGTGCGAATATAATGAAGAAAAAGAAGTACCATGATATGCCTGAAGAGCATTTAACTACTAAAATAAAGGAATTTTTAGAGGGTGGTAAGCATTTCATTGTCCTGGATGATGTGTGGACCACAAGACTAGAAATATTTGAAAAATGTTTTTCTCAATAACATGAGAGGGAGTAGAATCTCTTAATAACTCGGCATGAGAATGTAGCTATATATGCAGATTCTGCTTGTAAGTCACACACTCTTTAAATTTTTAAAGAAATGATGAAAGTTGGGAGTTACTAGAAGAAGGTTTTGCTCAAGGGAAGTTGTCCTTTTGAGCTAAAAGAGGGCAGAAGCATATAGCTATAAAGTGCAATGGACTACCACTTGCAATAGCAGTTGTTGCTAGTGTATTGGACTAAGACACCAACAATCACTACTTCTGCAAGTGGGAGTCCACCGCATTTTATAGCAATGCATTCCCCGTCCTTTTCAAGCTCAATAAAGCAACTTCCTTTGATAAAACCCTTCCTCTTCAGTAACTCCCAACTTTCCTCATTTCTTACAAATTTTGAAGGGTGCAGTTTACAAGAAGTATCTGCGTATAGCTGCATGCCCATGCTAAGATGTGAAGAGGACTCAATTGCTTCCCATTTTGTTGGAGAAACAAATTTCAAGTAATTCCTGTCTTGCTTGGTCTACACATCATCCACAACAACAAAATACTTCCAACCTTTGAAGCCTCCTTTATTAGCTATCTGTGCTATTCAAACACATCATGATATTCTTTGTTCTTCTTGGTAATGTTACTCTCAAGATGTTGATTAATATCTGCCCTTGAAACATACATCCAAATCTGAATTCACAACAATCCGTTATAGTTTTTGCCCCTCTATCAAACCTCATCACATCATCTTCTTCCTTCCACCACACAACAGGAGCCCTGTTAACAAATTCAAGAAAATTAAGTCGAGGAAAAATGAAAGATTGACTTCAAAATGGCACAATTTCTTTAAGGAATTACAGTTATCCACACAATAAAAATCAAAATGAAGTTAATAATAGGAAGATTCACTAGAAAAATCCCTTTGAACTTTATGTAATGATTATAAGCTACTTTAACACTTTATCTTATGCTTATCAACATTTTTTGAGCATGATTACTACGCTTTTATGTCAATCTGTTAATTACAAATAGTCCCAAAATCCATACTTGAATCATATCCAGCAAACTATAAACAAAAAAGGCTAAAAGGGTAATATGATAGCACTGAGGATAACAACAAGATATCATGGTAGGATATTTGAAGCTAGAGGAAAATGAGTAATTGGAAATAAATTACTTGAATAAAAAAATAAATAAAAATAAAACACCCAAATTTCACACTCATTATTAGTGATTCAATGAACTAACAACCAGTTTTGAAACTAATAATCTAATTAAAATTCCATTTTGAGCTTTTCAAAGTATAAATTCCAGATTGACATAAAGATCGATTATTGAGCTATTGAGGTACTTGAATCTTGTGATACCTTTCTTTGGAGTGACTTAGGGTTAAGTCCGATTGCCTTCTAATCTTGTGCATCTTTCCCAATTGGCCTCGATCTCCTTTGCAGCATCGGCCTTTGACTAATAAGCAACTTCGCGGCGGAGAAATTGAAAATATTGAAGAATAAAAACTGTAAATTTTGAGGATTGAAATTTGAGAGGCTGAGAGAGATCGTTTAATTGAGAGAGAGAAAGTGCTCAGAGATTTGTGTTGACTGCGGACCCTAAAAGGCTAAAACCGCCCCGAAGTGTGCGTTTATTTATTTATTTATTTAATTAATTAATAATATGAGACTATCACCTTGTGCTCAGATGTCATGCAGTGACTCTTCCATATGAGTGTTTACACAAAAAAGAGTCAATTAATTAAGCCCTTGCCAAAGATCTTGTGGTCTAATGACACCCGATTTACACTCCCACATGAAAAGGAGTGGGTTCGAGTCTCAGTGGAGACGGCTGCTGACTCTTTGTGCTTCAGTAGGTTGAGAAAGTAGCCGTTAAATTATTAGGCTTCAGTAGGAGACCGTTAAATTATTAGGCTTCAGTAGGTTGAGAAAGTAGTTATGAACAGATAGGCTTCAGTAGATTGAGAAAGTAGTTATGAACAGATACTACTCTGTAGCAGAGAGTTAATTAGACCGTTAAATTAGAGCAATGGAACCTACTAACCTGTTAGTGACCGACAAACATCTGACCAAATTCTGACAACATATGTCAAACACCAACGACCCGGCAACCAACAAACATCTGACCAAATTCTGACAACATATGTCAAACACCAACGACCCGGCAACCAACTCCCTTCAACGACACTGGAGAAGACAACCAACTTGGTCACCTTCTTCATTGCCGGAGAAGGCGACCAACTTGGTTGCCTTCTCCGGTAGAACGCGATTGGCGACCGTCAACGGTTGCTAGTATTTGACAAAGGTCGTCGGAATTTGGTCGGATGTTTACCAGAGGTTCGTAGCTTCAATTCTAAAAGTTTAAGAATCTAATTGACTTTTTGGGTAAAGTTTAAGGGTTTATTCGATCATTTTTCCCAGTTTAAATTATACACACAACTTTAATTAGAAAAAGTTTTTTGTTTTTGTTTTTTTTTTGTGACAAAGAAAAATTATCTGATCCATCCATACTTGAAAATGAATATTTTTTTTTGATAATTAGGGAAACTTCTAGTCACTATCCGATATGTACACTGTTTCATTTCTATATAATAGCTCACAAATAGTCCACAAATCACATAGGAAAGATAACCCGCAATAGAGAAATTAAACCTTGTGCAGTGCCAAAGACCTTGTGGTCTAGTGGCACCCGGTTAACACTCCCACATGGATGATGAGAGTGGGTTCGAGCCTCAGTGGAGGCAACTGTTGACTGTTTGTGCTTCAATCGGTTGAGAAAGTAGCTATGTACACTTAACATACTAATTAGTATCCAATATGTAAAGTTATTTATTAAAAAAAAAACACTTAACATACTAAGTATCCAATATGTAAAGTTATTTATTAAAAAAAAAAAACCTTGTGCAGGAGATTCGAACAAGAGAGTATTAACAAGAAAAAAAAAAAACCACAAGAATCATACTTGTTGGATATGGTACTATGACCCATAAAGATAAAATACCCAAAATATACGGCAACCCAACCCATGACCCATAAAGATAAAATGCCCAAAATATACGGCAACCCAATTCATACTCCGAAGCCCAATCAGAACTACAACTCAGTACAAGATCAAGCACGAATTAAATATTATTTGTATTGAATTATTGATGTAATCATTGTATTTTATTATATTTCGGCGGGGTCAAGACCTACAACTATATGAAGCGCTTCACTCCTTCATTAGCTTCAAGCCATCTTCTGGGCTTCACCCCTTAGAAGTAGTTCTAGGCCATTCTTCCTGGCTTCAAACTATTCTTGGGCTCCAAGCCCTCTTTCCTCTTCTCTCTTGGCTTCATAATTCCTGGGAAGCCATTCCTAGGCTTCATAGAAGGTTTCCTTGCCTTCAACTCTCCTTCTCTCTCGGCTCCAGCATTGTAACTAGTCCAACTTTGTACGAATTATATACAAAATAGTGCAATTAAGCCTGACCCAACCAAAAGGGTCGTGGTTCTCACCTTTCTTGATTTTCACGTTAAAATCATCGTGTTATTTACTTTGGCTACGTTATTTCTTGGTTTTGTACGGTAGTGTTGATTTGCCGGTGACTAAGTCCAAAAGTCACAAAACCAACATTACTCATGACTATCCATATATGAAAATTAGGCTTCATCAACTCCGTCATCTTTTACTAAGAAAAGTATTCGATCACCGTGCAATTTTGGTTCTTTGTAAAACATGAGACGTCAAAATGTCACAAACTAAAAATAAAAGTACAGTGACAAATAGTCAAACACAATTGTTAGGGATAGTTGATAAGCACAAGATTTTGATGTGTAATTGTGTTAATTCCATATACCATTATTATTTTTGAAAATAAATAAAGGACCTTATATTAAATAGAAAATACATAACATTAATAATAAAAGAAAGCAGAGTGATATGTCACTCCTTATAATCTGACATCAAAACTGCTTTTAACATGATCTACATGCTTAGAGAAAATGAAGTCTATATCATTATAAATCACAAATCGTATTTATTAATTTATAAAATACCTTTTCCATTAACTAGATATTCATAAGAAAAAAAAGTCTTTTACTTTTCAACATTCTGATATTGTTTTCAAAAAACAAAAATAATAATTTTATTTTTATTATTTACAATATCTATACATATAGTTTTTATTATTCCACTTGATAAAATCTTCTCTTTTTTAGGATTGCATGCGAGTGATAATTTCGGGGGAGGCAAGGCCGTATTGTTTTTGTGTTGCATTATTGCGGAGTATTTGTTAGCTAGGCCAACTAGGTTTCCTAAGAATCCTTTCCTTAAACAAAAACAATCTCCTTTGCCTAAACAAAAACAATTTCAGATCAGATTGCTTCAATAAATATGTGTTATAATTATAATTCCTTCCAACCGCATCTTCCTTTTCCATGTCATGACTACAATAATGTCGTCGCTGCCGGAAGATACGGTGGGCGAGATCCTGAGCTGGTTGCCGGTGAAATCATTACTGAGATTCAAGCGCGTCTGCAAGAATTGGCGGCAACTCATTCACCAAGATGACTTCATCGACAAGCATCACCGCCGCGCCCGCGCTGGTTGCAACTATCAATACAAATACGAAAATCAGTTTTGGTCGGAATTCTATTGTATTGATATACAGGAAGGGTTAATGTTAGAGCAAGAGCACAGTAAAGGTCCCCTGGGAAGGCTTCGCATAAGGAATCCGGCGACGAGGCAAACGGTATACTCGCCGGATCTCCCGGTCGGCGATAAACCGCCGACTTGGGTGCTGGCCAGAATGTTCTTCGTCGCAAAAAGTATTAACGAATGCACGGTGATAAGTTTCTCTATGGTGTCGGAAGAGTCAGTTTTTTTGGGACGATTTAGAGTGGTAACAGTAGGCGTTGATGCAGCGTGGAGACCTCTCAAGAATTTCCCACCCAACTTCATAGACTACTTTAGCATCGCCTTCCCATCGGTGATATTCGTTTTGAGTATTGGTAAGATTTTCCATGTCGTCACAATGGACGGCCAGGATGGGAACATTATGTTGGTGAACGTAGAGGAAGAGAGCATTACAACTGTTAAAATCCCAGAAAATTTCTTCTCAAATTGGAGATATGTGATGCCAAGAGAATGGAATTCAAAGCTGTCTCTCTTCAGCTATGAGCTGTCTCTCTTCAGCTATGAGGGATATCAACTCAGCATCTGGGTTCCCATGAATAACAACAAGAACCAGTGGACTAAAATCAAGACTTTCCATCTTGCAACTCCTATGACCCAGAATCATCCAATTCCATACTGGTTACATCAGGAGGAACTAAGCTATAAACCCTCAATTTTGCATTTAAAAGGAATGCAATCCGAGAACGAAGGTGGAAGCCTGCGAACTCTGGAAGGAAATAGATAAAACAACGATCACCTCGCAAATTTTATGATTTTATTTCGGTGTGACTAAGATTCTATTAAACATGATGGTCTTTTTTTTTTTTTTTCTTTTTTTTTTAATGTTTATATATATTGGATTCCCAATATCACACAGGTGTGTGCACAATAGAGTTGATACATAGGTCACCTACCTCAATTCGTTATTGATAAGAATTAAACTCATGACTATCCATATATAAAATTTATACTTCATGAACTTGATCATTCCTTACTAACAAAAGTATTTAGTGTGCAATTCTGATTTCTCGTAAAACATGATACGTCAAAATGTCACGTACTAAAAATTAAAGTGACAAAACACAATTGTTAGGGATAGTTGATGTGTAATTGTGTGTTAATTCCATATACCATTACTTTATTATTTTTTAAAAATAAATAATAAATAAAAATATACATGACATTAATAATAAAAGAAAGCGGACATGTCGTCACTCCTTATAATCTAACATCAAATTTGAACTTGATTTCCGGACAATAGCGGGTGCTAAGAGAAAAAAAAATCTATATCATTAAACATAATTGCAGCTACTTTAATGCCTTCAACAATATATACCAAAGATAGAATTAAACAACTCATGTATAACAAACACACAATAAAAACACTCATCATAGAGATACCATTTCTTTATCATAGAGATACCATTACTTTATTACGTACAATTTAATAACAGCCGCCTACTTGGTGAAGAAGGCGATCCGCAGTGGCCTTCTTCCTCAACCTAAAGAAGGTAAAAAACTATTAGTTGTGCACTTCAAAGAATTCTCAATGAGCTGATATTTCTAGAATTGTCAAATCATGATGTATTGATGTGTTGTCAAAGCTTAAAAATTACGAGTTTACCTCCCTCGAGAATATCCCTCCCATGCAATCCAAAAAAAAAAACATAAAGAGAAGATTTTATCATATGGGATAATAAAAACAGTATGTATAGTCATATAGACATTGTAAATAACAAAAAAAATACTATTATCTACTTCCACAATATAAAAAATGTATAAAGTTCAAACTCTAGAAGAAGGAAATAGTTGTTTGTGTTGCATTATTACGGAGTATTTCTTAGGCAGGCCAGCTAGGTTTCCTAAGAATCCTTTTCCTAAACAAAAACAATCTCAGATCAGATCTGTTTCAATAAATATGTATTATAATTATAATTCCTTCCAACCGCATCTTCCACTACAATGTCGCTGCCGGAAGATATGGTGGCCGAGATCCTGAGCTGGTTGCCGGTGGAATCATTGCTGAGATTCAATTGCGTCTGCAAGAAGTGGCGCCAACTCATTCACCAAGATGACTTCATCCAAAAGCATCACCGCCGCGCCGCCATGGGTTGCTACTATAAAAACAAATACAAAAATCAGTTTTGTTCGGAATTCTATTGTATTGATATACAGGAAGGGTTAATTTTAGAGCAGGAGTACCGTAAAGGTCCCACAGAAAGGCCCGAGACTGGAATTCAAAGCTGTCTCTTTACAACTATGAGGGAGATGAAATCAACATCTGGGTTCTCATGAATAACAACAAGAACCAGTGGGCTAAAATCCAGAATTTCGATATTGCAAGTCCTACCAAGGGTTATCGAAATTCATACATCAAAGTGACAGGATGTATGTGGAGAGTAGTACATGAGGAGGAACTAAGCATTAAACCCTCAATTTTGCAGTTAAAAGGAATGCAATCAGAGAACAATGGTGGAAGCCTGGAACTCTTGAAGGAAATGGATGAACCAACGATCACCTCGCAACTTATTTCATTAAATGAACCAAGGAAATTTTGGGTTAGGACTTATATAGGAAGGTATGATTTTATTTCGGTGTAACTAAGATTCTATCAAACATGATGGTCTATAGTTTATTAATACTGCGTATTATTTAGTTATGTTTCTTTTTTTCCTTTCTAATGTTTATATATAATAATGATCATGAATAAACAAGTTACCTTATATATGGGCAGCATAATTTGCAAACCACATGATCATTTTTTTTTTTTTTTTTTTTTGGTAAATGTAAATATGTATTAAATACCAGAAAACCAAGTACAGATACACAGGGTATACCCTGGCATAAATACAAGCACAAAACTACGCAAGAAAAGCACAAAGGTTACAAACTAAACAAAACTTATATCCATCTGATTCAACTCTAAGGCATAACTATAGATGGGAAAGGAAGATGACTATTTCAGTCCCTAAGATGGAGAAAAATAGCCCATCATCCAAAAACGAGAACGAACCAACAAGACAAAGAAAAAGCATCCAAGGCCTAACAGATAACCAAACCTGCATGTGAGCTAAAGAGCACTACTAAGATAGAGGCCATTATAAACATCAAGAAAAAAACAAAAAGCAGCACTCGGGGCATTCCCTGGCATCCAGCAAAAATAAGGTGCAGCAGATATACAAGAATTCAATGAGCAAAGACCAAGAATTCAATGAGCAAAGACCATTTTTTTTTTTTTTTGGTGAAACTAAAGACTGTGAGTGGATGACCCAACTAAAATGGCCTCTCCTACGAAGAGAAGTAGCAACAAAGGAAAGGAGAAGGTTCACAGAACTAAACACCAGAAGGAAAAGAAAAGAGAAGGTGGAGGTCCCAACTAGGTTGGTCTCTCCCAAGAGGATGAGAGGAAACAAAGACAATCAAAACATACAACCAAACAGGCAGAAAAAGGATAGCAAGGTGGAATTAAAGGGAAGATCTCCTAATCAAAATCTCAAAAAAATGATGACTTCAAAGGGATGAAGTATGATCCCAAAAGTATATACTGGCAGAGAATGTCAGCACTGAATCAAAAAGAAAGGAGACAAGGGAAGGAGTAAAACTCACAAGGTAAGGGAAAGAGCAAAAGGATAAAGAGCGAAAAGCAAACACCAAGAGAAGGTCCACATACTAAAGAAGGAGAAGAAAAGCTATCCAGACCTTCAAAACGGAAGGGACCACATGATCATTTTCATTTAGGCTGTGTTTGGCAGAACTTATTTAGGAGCTTATAGCTTATTTTAAGCTACTAATAAGCTATAAGCTTTGTTTGGTAATGCTCTCAAAATAAGCTAGTAACTTAAAATAAGAGCTTATTTTGAAACGCTACTTCAGGTAGCTTTTCAAAAATAAACTAGTAGCTTCTTAACTTTTTTCCTTCTTTATCCTTATTATTTTAAATAAATGACATCATTTATCCCTCCCAATTAAAACTCTTTTTTGCATATTTTCTTCAATATGTTTCGTTGTAATTTTAATTTGATATTTGTGTTTGAACAATAATTTTTGTATGAACTAATTTTATGAATTATAAACATTTTTTTTTTACTTTATATATTTTTAAATATATGTTCTTACTTTATATTTTATTAAATTATATTGATTTCATTATTTTATATTTTAATATGTAAACAAACCTATTTAAATTTAAAATTATTTAACTTTTATGTAGATGTCCTTTTTAGTCTTTTTATATTTATCAACTTACCAAAAAACTAATTTTACCAAACACTTTTAAGCATAACAGCTAGCTTAACAGCTCTTCAGATTTCAGCTTCGAGCTTATAGCTTTTCAGCTTTCAGCTACCATTTCAGCTAGGTTTGCCAAACATAGCCTTATATATATAACGGTTCCAGTACAGTAACTTGTATCTCCGTCTCTTCGATTTCAAGATTAAGGGGGTTGTATATCCATTAAAGACTTTTATAAACTCTTAAAATTTTAAACTTTGTACAAGTCTATAAAAGATTGTATGTCAAAATTTTATAAACTTTTAAACATGTTTTAATATTAAAAATTCTACAAAATTCATTAAAACTTTGAATTGAATATACACTCACAAACATTTCATAACTTCTATTAATAAATTATTTATAATTTTCTTAATTACAAAAACTGTTAAAATACATCATATATTTTTATAAATCATAAATGAGTTAATATATGCATTGTAAAAAAAAATAAAATAAAAATTGATTACCACATAAATAGAGTATATTATATATAAAAGCAATATCAATCAATTTTTACTAGATGATATAACCAATAAAAATTCTTCTTGAACTAATGAAACAACTAATGTTGAGTATATAATATAATCATCAAAATATATAGGATGAAAAAGTATGAATTAAAATATCAATCTTGTTAGTACCATTATCTTTGATTGACATTGATTTTAACTTGTTGGGTGTCTCTCCACATATCCAAAGCTATTTTAGCCCTTCATTCATTTGCATGCTTTAATTTCGTTGTTGCTCTCGAGTTTCAAACAATTGTTCAAAACTATTATACCAAAAAAAAAAAAAAACAAATCAGTCCTCTAAATTTTAAAAAGTACTCCGTAACAATTAAATACTTAAAATCAATGAAACAATTGTATATAATAAAAATAAAATTATTATTTTCATTAAAAAAATACTGTTAGCTACTTTCACGTACATTATTACGGCGTATTTGTTAGGCAGGCGAGTTAGGTTTCCTAAGAATCCTTTTCCTAAACAAAAACAATCTCAGATCAAATCTGCTTCAATAAATATGTATAATTCCTTCCAGCTGCATCTTCCTTTTCCATGTCATGACTACAATGTCTAAAGCATTGCGGCGGAGTGTATCCGATGAATCACCGTCGCTGCCGGAAGATCTGGTGGCCGAGATCCTGAGCCGGTTGCCGGTGGAATCATTACTGAGACTCAAGTGCGTCTGCAAGAAGTGGCGCCAATTCATTCACCAAGATGACTTCGTCAAAAAGCATCACGGCCGCGCCGCCACGGGTTGCTACGATCAAAAAAATTACACAAATCAGTTTTGTTCCGAATTCTGCTGTATTGATATACAGAAAGGGTTACTGTTAGAGCAGGAGCATCGGGAAGATCCCACGGGCCGGCTCCGGATAAGGAATCCGGCGACGATGCAGACGGTATACTTGCCGGAGCTCCGCGTCGGCGATGATTCACCGACCTGGGTGGTGGCCAGAATGTTCTTCGTCGCAAAAAGTATTAACGAATGCACGGTGATAAGTTTCTCGGAGTCGGAAGAATCGTTTTTATCGGGACGATTTAGAGCCATAACAGTGGGCGTTGATGCCACGTGGAGACCTCTCGAGAACTCCCTACACTGCATTAGCCAAGCCCGCCAATGGGCAATGCCGCAGATATTCGCTTTGAGCATTGAAAACATTTTCCATGTTGTCACAATGGACCGCGCCAACGACAGGAACATTCTGTCGGTGAACGCAGAGGACGAGAACATTAAAACTCTCAAAATCCCAGAAAATCTCTTCTCATACTTAGACTGGGGGTGTGTGATGCCCGGAGGATGGGATTCAAATCTGTGTCTTTTCTGTAATGATAGCAATCAAATCAACATCAGGATTCTCTTGAATAACAACAAGAACGAGTGGGTTAAAACCCAGGTTTTCAATCTTGCCACTCTTACCCTGCAGGATAATCCGATTTCATACATCACAGTGAGAGACCGTATGTGGAGAATACGGCGGTGGGTAAAATGGTGTCGACATAAAAGCATATATGTTCCGTGGCGTATGAAGGAGGAACTAAGCATTAAACCCTCAATTTTGCAGTTAAAAGGAATGCAATCAGAGATGGTGGATGCCTGGAAGGAAATAGATAAACCAATAGTTAAACAACCGCCGATCACCTGGGAAATTCTTTCTTTAATTACTAAACGATATTAAAAAAAAAAAAATTTCTTTTACATAGATAGCAAGTTTGTTAATGGTAGATTTTGTTGCCAAATGACAGCAAAAGCTACCTTTTTTTTTGGTTAATAATGCTTAATGTTTTGTTATATTTTATGAGATTTGGCTATTTTTGAAAGTTGATTGGATTTGTAAGGATGTAGTGTGAATAATAAACAAATTACAAATTTAAAAAGTAGGAAGGTATTGCAGCGATAAGGAATTTAAGGATAACTTAAGATATATTACACGTTTAATAAACATGATGGTCTCCCACAGCTGCTAGGGTGGATGATCAACATCAGGTGAAAACCACAATATTCAATATGAAGAAATAACAGAGATTTAAACGATGTCGTATATTTTAACGAAAAGAAATTAGGTAGGGCAAATTGATGTAGCTATTTGCGGTGATATGAAAATGGGTGTGTAAATTGATGTAGTTATTTGCGATGATATGAAAATGGGTGTCGAACCTCGAGGATTGGGGGTTATAGCACGTAAAGAGTGGTCACCTAGACTCTAGTCACCAAGGTCTTGAAATTCATAAGGATCCAAGTAAATCAAATTTTGGTTTTGGAATTAAACTAAAGTATTTTTGTAATTTTGGATATAAGGGAAAACAAGGCTAAAACAAGGTTTAAATTCTAATAGGAAGGATGGGTTGATTAGGTGTATTACTCTATTGATGCATCAACACTTAGTTGGGTGATGAACAATAACCCTAGATTCTTAAGGCTAGCACAAAGGAATTCAAGTTTCCACAAGGATTAGAACAAAGATTGTCCCATTTCAATGGAAAACAAACCTAAATTCTTGAAGAACAAAAGCTATATAAGCCCCAAATCTACCCCTATTTCCATAGAAGAGAAAATGAGTTTGAGATTGGGTTGGCTCAAGTCTCCCATCCAACTCCCATTGAGATGAGAGACTTTCCAAAGGCAAACAACAATCATTGTACACTAACTATTGCAAGATAGAAATAAACCCAATTCAAACTCAAGAACCATAAATGGGTGTTCATCCCCTTTATGCAATAATCACATAATAAGTGTTAGTCATGTAAATAATATTAGACTTAGTATATTATTGTTAGAGTCAGACTCCTAGTATCTCCTATTGTATAGGTAGTTCAGTGTAACCTTGTTATCTGTAACTCTGGCTCTCTTAGAGTCAATCAATCAAGCTCTCATTTGGTATCAGCTTAGCGTTAGGTATCTCCCGCTTCCTCTCTCCTCTTTTTCCGATGGCGACCAATGATTCGGAACGTACGGTCAGCGCCGCTGCTTCACCGGCGCCGGCCACCTCCCATAACCCCCTCATCTCCGCTCATCACTATGTCTCTATAAAATTAACCACACGTAACTTTCTGTTTTGGCAAACACAAATTATCCCCTTCCTAAAAGGCCAAAACCTTCTCAGTTTCGTGGATGGAACCAGCCTGCCTCCACCGCAGGAGCTCGCCGCCACCAACACCACGACGCAGCAGCCGGCGACCACCGACGAGGCCTCCTCTCTCGTCGCCAACCCTGCGTACGCCGTTTGGATGCAACAGGACCAATCCATCATGTCCATGTTGATCTCCTCCCTTTCCGAAGAGGTAATGTACCTTGCGGTCGGCCGCACCACCGCACGGGAGCTGTGGCGATCCATCGAGATGGCGTTAGGGTTATCTGTAACTCTCTCTCTCTTAGAGTCAATCAATCAAGCTCTCATTATAAGCATCAATAGAAGTAATAAACACCTAATCTAACCCATATAAGAGACTATTCACTCATATCTAAGGTAAACATAGCAATATTGAGCAAGAAAATCATAAATGCCCAATAAATGTAAAGACAAGGTGAAGAAGAGGAAATGGGAGTTTTACTATTAATGATGAAGAAAAGTTGTTGGAATGCCTTCCAAATCCACCAAAAGATGCTTGTAAAGTGTTCTCTATAGATCTAGGCTATTCTAAGCTAAAAGTGGCTATGGAAATAAGAGAGAGAAGTTCTACACTAGCTAAGGTTCGGAATATGACAAAATTGCAGCAAAACGCGCCTAAAACAGAACACTACAGACAGAAACGGGTAGGGACATGAGCGTGTGGGGTCCCGTTTTGGTCGTCCGCTTTTTCACTTCTGGGCCGGACTGAAACGGGTGCCCACACGCCCGTGTGGATACCTGTTTCCCTTCATTTTCCAGTTTTCTCTTTGTTTTTTGCTCCATTGCGCGCTTCGCTGCTCCTCTCCCTCGAGTGGAATCCTAAGCTACCAAAAATTGATCCGAAGCCATCCAATGTGCTCCCTTTCCTACTTGTTGCGAAAGAATCGACCTTTAACACAAATCACACAATCAAGTAACTAATTCCACTCAAGTAACAACACTTAACTATAAAAACAAATGGAAAGTGGGGTAAAAAGGCATTTAGAAATAGAGTCATCACTTATTACAGTGAGACATGTTTACATTATAATTCTAATTCAACTACGGTTTATTGGACAATATACACTCAAATATGTGAAACTGTTATTCAGTTTAATTTTATATACAAGTTTCATTACAACACAACTAAAGTATCATTTTAATGTAACTACAGTTTCGTTTGACAATATACACTTAATATGTGAGATATTTATTTTATTTTTATACATATTGTAGTTTCATTTCAACAAAATTAAAGTATCATTTCAATCATTTACAGTTCTATTTGATAATATACTTATTCAGTTTCGTTTTATACATATTGTAGTTTCATTTCAACACAACTAAAGTATAATTTCAATTCAATTACATTTTCATTTGATAATATAAACACAATATGCGAGATTGCGAGACAAGTATTCAGTTTCATTTTAGATACATTGTAATTTCATTTTAGACAAGTTATGAACACACAAAAAATGGGATTTGTAAAAATTTAACAACTGCCATTTCTTTATTTAAAGAAGCGACGTCGTTTTCGGACCATGATCCATGGTATAACAAACGATAATGTAGACTTAATCCATGAATTATTACCTAATATTGATTTCCCCCCTTTAATTATATGCAAAGTGATAATTTTAATTTAATCCACCACTAAGATTTCTATTAAAATTAACATTGCACTTTAAAATTTCAAATTATTGAGAGCCATATTGGTCATTGAATATAGTTTTCTGTAATTCTCTCCCCGAGCGCCTAGCGATTTTTTCAACCATGATTTTTATAACCGTTGCAAACTATTCATTGAGCGATGGTGGTAGCTAAGGATGTGTGGCTAAAAAAATTAACTTGTTATAGTGTTTCCTCCCAAGATTACCCCTCCCATGCAATTAAAAAATGAAGATTTTATCTGGTGAAATAGTACGTAAAAGATATATGTATAGACATTGTAAATAATAAAAATAAAATTATGATTTTCTTTTAAAAAAAAATACTATTAGTTACTTTCGCAATAAAAATTCTCCCTGTTTCCGTCGAATGTGGGAGGTAATAGTTGTTTGTGTTGTATTGCTATTCTTCCTAGTTTCCTAAGAATCCTTTTCCTAAACATAAACAATCTCATCAGAACTTGCTTCAATAAATATGTACAATTCCTACCAACTGCGTCTTCCGTTTGCATGCCATGGCTACAATAATGTCTAAACCAATGAGGCGGAGGGTATCCAATGCATCACCGTGGCTGCCGGAAGATATGGTGGCCGAGATCCTGAGCTGGTTGCCGGTGGAATCATTACTGAGATTCAAGTGCGTCTGCAAGAATTGGCGCCATCTCATCCACCAAGATGACTTCGTCGAAAAGCATCTTCGCCGCGCCGCCCTGTGTTTCTACTATCCTCATCTTAACTTCATAGATCAGCTCACTGCGTTGGAGTGGCCGATTCCTCATATCCTTAACGATGCAGAATTGTGGTGTATTGATGTACAGAAGGGTTACTGTTAGAGCACGATACCACGGAAAGGCTTCACATAAGGAATCCGGCGACGAGGCAAAAGGTATACTTGCCGGATCTCCGTGTCGGTGATAATTCGCCGGCTTGGATGGTGGCCGGAATGTTCTTCGTCGCAAAAAGTATTAATGAATGCACGGTGATAAGTTTCTCGGCGTCGGAAGAATCAGTTTTGTTGGGACGATTTAGAGCAGTAACAGTGGGCATTGATGCAACGTGGAGACCTCTCAAGAATTCCCCACCCAACTCCATACATTACATTAGCAACGCGGGCCAGAAGCCCAGGATATTCTCTCTTAGTATTGAAAATATTTTCTATGTCGTCACATTAGATGATGCCGACGACGACAAGAAAATTCTGTGGGTGGACGCTGAGAAGGAGAGCATTAAAACCACTAAAATCCCAGAAAATCTCTTCCCAGATTGGAGCTATGTGACTCCAAGAGAATGGAATTCAAATCTGTCTCTTGTCTACAATAAGGGAGATCAAATCAACATCTGGGTTCTCATGAATAATGATTGGGCTAAATCCCAGACAGTCAATGCTGCAACTTTTACCCTAGATTATCCAATCTCGGTCATAACAGAGGAAAAGAAAATATGGTTCTGGGGGAATAATAATCACAAGACACGGTGGAGGGTTCTGTCGGCAAATGGAGTTGGCAGCAGCCACAAATTAGGCAAGCATGCAACAATTGACAAAGATTAGGCAAGTCAAAAGGAGTTAGGCATGAAGTTAGGCACCTACCAAAATATTTATTATTTGGTCCCTAAACTTTGGACTAACTACAAAATGACCCCTATTCCTCAACTATAAATAGGGAGGTTATTTGACATTCTTGTCATCTCAAATCATTCTATTCTTCCCTCATATACTAGAGATATTAGAGAGTTTGTTGAGTGTATTTCTCCTTCCTAGCAAGAGAGAATTATCCTTGTTTTCTCCTTGTTAGTTAGAGAGTGGTTGTAACTCCTATTTTCTCATAGTGAAATTCTTCTACCCTTGCCCGTGGTTTTTACCCTAATTTGTTTAGGGGGTTTCCACGTAAAATCTGTGCCTCATTTATTTTTCTTTCTCAAATTATTGTTGCAATCTGATCTATCCCACTTCCGCGGGCGAAACAATTGGTATCAGAGCCTTTAGATATATTGTTCAGAATTTGTTTCAAGAACAATATGGCAGCGAAATTTGAGATTGAAAAATTCAATGGGAAAAATTTCTCATTGTGGAAATTGAAGGTGAAGGCTATCCTGAGGAAAGACAACTGTCTAGCGGCTCAGTGAAAGGCCGGTGGATTTTACTGATGACAAAAAATGGAGCGAGATGAACGAGGATGCTATGACGGATCTATACCTATCAATAGCAGATGGAGTATTGTCAAGCATCGAGGAGAAGAAGACAGCCAAGGATATTTGGGATCACCTCAACCGGTTGTACGAGGCCAAGTCACTGCACAACAAAATTTTCCTTAAGAGGAAATTATATACTCTTCGTATGTCAGAATCTACTTCAGTGACGGAACACTTAAATACGTTGAATACTCTATTTTCCCAGCTTACATCTCTAAGCTGTAAAATAG
>NC_044930.1:25957867-26079074 GCF_003576645.1 Ipomoea triloba | reverse complement strand
TTTCTGCAATCTACTGTCCCTTCTTCCACCTTCTCTCGATGAAATGGTTTTCTGCAAATCTACTGTCCCTTCTTCCACCTTCTCTCGGATGAAATGGTACTGCACTCGTATGTGTTTCGTCCTTGAATGAAATGCAGGATTCCTTGCTAGATGCAAGGCACTCTGACTGTCACAAAACAAAGAGACAAACTCTTGTTTGTGCCCGAGCTCCTCCAATAGCATTTTCAACCAAATTGCTTCTTACTGGCTTGTGTAGCTGCTACGTATTCTGCTCTGTTGTTGACGTAGCCACAACTGCTTGCAGTTTTGAAACCCCTTACAGCTCACCAGCAACTTTGAACACATATCCTGTCGTAGATTTACTTTTATCCAAATCCCCTGCATAGTCAGAATCCACATACCCGTTGATAATAAAGTCTGATCCTCCATAACATAATGCAACATCTGAGGTCCCCTTGATGTATCTTAGGACCTCTTCACACAGTTCCAATGCTCTCTGCCTGGATTCGCCATGTACCGACTAACTACTCCCACTGCTTGCGCAATGTCTGGTCTTGTACATATCATAGCGAACATTAGACTCCCCACCGCTGATGCATACGGTACTCGAGACATCTCCATCCTCCCTTCTTCATTGCTAGGACTCATACTTGAGGATACTTTGAGATTAATAGGAAGAGGGGTAGAAATTGGCTTACAATCTTGCATGCTGAAACGTGACAAGATTTTCTTTAAATAATTCTTTTGAGAAAGCCAAATCTTCCTATTACCTCTGTCTCGGTGAATTTGCATCCCTAGAATCTTGTTTGCTGGTCCCAAGTCCTTCATTTCGAATTCCCTAGCCAGTTGTGCCTTCAATTCATCAATGTGATCTTGTTGGGGCCTGCGACCAACATGTCATCTACATACAACAGCAATATAACAAAGTTATCTTTTCCAAACTCTTGAAATATGCACAAGGGTCTGCATTCAGTCTGTTGTATCCAAGGCACATGATGAAGGAATCAAATCTCTTATACCAACACCTTGGCGCCTGCTTTAAACCGTACAGAGATTTGTTCAACCTGCAAACCAAGTTCTGATTCTCTTTGTCTTCAAATCCTTCAGGCTGGAGCATATATATCTCTTCTTCAAGATCTCCATGAAGAAAAGCCGTTTTCACATCTAGCTGCTCTAGATGTAAGTTGAATGTAGCACACATCGCCAAAACTACACGAACTGTTGTTAGTCGAACCACAGGTGAAAATATTTCATTGAAATCAATACCTTCTTTCTGAGCATATCCCTTCACCACCAGTCTTGCACGATACCGCTCCACTTGATCGTCACCATTCCTTTTGATTTTGAAGACCCATTTGTTACCAATTGGCTTCCTTCCTTGTGGTAGTGGCACAAGTTCCCATGTATTATTTTTATGGAGAGCTTCTATTTCTTCCTGCATTGCTGCCGTCCATTGAGAAACATCTGAGCTGTTTATCGCCTCCTGAAAGGTTGATGGCTCACCATCCTCTGTTAGAAGGCAGTATGCAACATTCCCTTCCATAACATAATCTGAGTGCCAAGTGGGACGTCTTCTTTCACGGTCTGATTGACGAGTTGTTGGAGCTCAGAGCGTTCTGGTTCTGGTTCCTCGTGCGCCGGTTCTGCTTCAGAAGAATCTTGTTCAAATTCCTCCTCTACCTGTATCTGAGTAGTTTCTGGCTTTTCTTTTTCCGTGCTATCATCAACTTCTCCTCTTTGTAGCCTGTCCTCTACAAAGATAACATCCCTGCTGATGACAACTTTGTGGGCAGTGGGATCCCACAAGCGATACCCCTTTACTCCATCAGCATACCCCAAGAATCTACATTTCCTGGACTTCGGATCCAACTTTGTAATTTCCTGGGCATTGTACATTGCATACACAATGCTTCCAAATATATGGAGGTTTGAATAATCAACAGGCTTACCAGTCCACATCCCATTGGTGTCTTCAGCTCGATTGCAGTTGATGGAGCTCGATTCACCAAATAACAGGCGGTATTGACTGCTTCTGCCCAGAATGATTTTTCTAAGCCCGCAGCCCTCAACATTGCTCTTGTCCTTTCCAGCAAGGTTCTGTTCATCCGCTCTGCCACTCCATTTTGTTGAGGAGTGTATGCCACCGTGAACTGCCTTTTGATGCCTTCCTTCTTGCAGAAGTCATCAAATTCCTCACTTGTATATTCCCCTCCATTATCTGTCCTGAAACACTTGATCTTCTTCCCGGAATCAAGTTCCACCCGTGCTTTGAAGGCTTTGAAAGTCGCAAACACATCTGACTTTCTCTTGATAGGGTACACCCAGCATCTCCTAGAGTAATCGTCGATGAATGAGACAAAATACTTTGCCCCTCCTAGGGATGGAACCGGTGCTTGCCACACATCAGAGTGAACCAATTCTAGACAACCTTGCCTCTAGAATTTGATGTGCTGAATTTAAGACGATGTTGCTTACTTGTTATACAATGCTCACACAAAGGAAGTGATACCTTTGTTAACCCCGGAAGTAGCTTTTGCTCCACAAGAATCTTCATTCCTTGTTCTGACATGTGCCCAAGTTTCTGATGCCATAGCAGCGTAGAGTCTGGACTACATGCGGCAACCGATGCCTCTGCTTCTTGCAAAGTCTCTCCCTTCAGCATGTATAGATTTGCAGCTATCTTCTCCCCTTTCATCACCACAAGCGCTCCTTGGAAAATCTTCATGACTCCTTTCTGTGTTTCAATCTTGGTTGCACTATTATCCAATATTCCATAGGATAATAGATTTTTCTTCAAGCCCTTCACGTGCCGCACATCCTGAACAGTTTGGACTGTTCCATCGTACATCTTCAGCTTGATGGTTCCAATGCCGATAATCTCCAAGGCATGATCGTCGCAGCTGTACACAGATCCTCCTGAGATTGGTTCATAATGATGGAACCATTCTTTCCTTGAGGTCATGTGATATGTGGCTCCCGAGTCTATAAGCCATATATCCGCGAACCTTTTTCTGCCTTCCCTGGCTATTGATGCTTCGCAACAGAGAGCACTTCCATCATCGAGGTACTTGCAACATTTCCTTGAGGATTGGAATTCTGAGGTAAATTCCAACAATCTTTCTTCAGGTGACCCTTCTTTCCACAGTTGTAACACTTTAAATTCTTCTTACTTGATTTTGATCTACCACGACCACTGCTTTGGCCACGTTCTGTTGACCTTCCTCTCATCACCGTTAACGCCTCTGCCTGTTGCAGATTGACTTGTCTGTCCTCCTTGTTCTTGCGCCGACTTTCTTCTTCAAGAACCGCAGCTGCAACATCATCGAAGACTAGATAGTCTGTAAGGATGTTGTTTGTTAAGTTGATGATGAGCTGATCATACGAATCAGGTAGACTCTGAAGTAGAAATTCCGCACGCTCCTGTGGCTAAACCAATGAGGCGGAGGGTATCCAATGCATCACCGTGGCTGCCGGAAGATATGGTGGCCGAGATCCTGAGCTGGTTGCCGGTGGAATCATTACTGAGATTCAAGTGCGTCTGCAAGAATTGGCGCCATCTCATCCACCAAGATGACTTCGTCGAAAAGCATCTTCGCCGCGCCGCCCTGTGTTTCTACTATCCTCATCTTAACTTCATAGATCAGCTCACTGCGTTGGAGTGGCCGATTCCTCATATCCTTAACGATGCAGAATTGTGGTGTATTGATGTACAGAAGGGTTACTGTTAGAGCACGATACCACGGAAAGGCTTCACATAAGGAATCCGGCGACGAGGCAAAAGGTATACTTGCCGGATCTCCGTGTCGGTGATAATTCGCCGGCTTGGATGGTGGCCGGAATGTTCTTCGTCGCAAAAAGTATTAATGAATGCACGGTGATAAGTTTCTCGGCGTCGGAAGAATCAGTTTTGTTGGGACGATTTAGAGCAGTAACAGTGGGCATTGATGCAACGTGGAGACCTCTCAAGAATTCCCCACCCAACTCCATACATTACATTAGCAACGCGGGCCAGAAGCCCAGGATATTCTCTCTTAGTATTGAAAATATTTTCTATGTCGTCACATTAGATGATGCCGACGACGACAAGAAAATTCTGTGGGTGGACGCTGAGAAGGAGAGCATTAAAACCACTAAAATCCCAGAAAATCTCTTCCCAGATTGGAGCTATGTGACTCCAAGAGAATGGAATTCAAATCTGTCTCTTGTCTACAATAAGGGAGATCAAATCAACATCTGGGTTCTCATGAATAATGATTGGGCTAAATCCCAGACAGTCAATGCTGCAACTTTTACCCTAGATTATCCAATCTCGGTCATAACAGAGGAAAAGAAAATATGGTTCTGGGGGAATAATAATCACAAGACACGGTGGAGGGTTCTGTCGGCAAATGGAGTTGGCAGCAGCCACAAATTAGGCAAGCATGCAACAATTGACAAAGATTAGGCAAGTCAAAAGGAGTTAGGCATGAAGTTAGGCACCTACCAAAATATTTATTATTTGGTCCCTAAACTTTGGACTAACTACAAAATGACCCCTATTCCTCAACTATAAATAGGGAGGTTATTTGACATTCTTGTCATCTCAAATCATTCTATTCTTCCCTCATATACTAGAGATATTAGAGAGTTTGTTGAGTGTATTTCTCCTTCCTAGCAAGAGAGAATTATCCTTGTTTTCTCCTTGTTAGTTAGAGAGTGGTTGTAACTCCTATTTTCTCATAGTGAAATTCTTCTACCCTTGCCCGTGGTTTTTACCCTAATTTGTTTAGGGGGTTTCCACGTAAAATCTGTGCCTCATTTATTTTTCTTTCTCAAATTATTGTTGCAATCTGATCTATCCCACTTCCGCGGGCGAAACAATTGGTATCAGAGCCTTTAGATATATTGTTCAGAATTTGTTTCAAGAACAATATGGCAGCGAAATTTGAGATTGAAAAATTCAATGGGAAAAATTTCTCATTGTGGAAATTGAAGGTGAAGGCTATCCTGAGGAAAGACAACTGTCTAGCGGCTCAGTGAAAGGCCGGTGGATTTTACTGATGACAAAAAATGGAGCGAGATGAACGAGGATGCTATGACGGATCTATACCTATCAATAGCAGATGGAGTATTGTCAAGCATCGAGGAGAAGAAGACAGCCAAGGATATTTGGGATCACCTCAACCGGTTGTACGAGGCCAAGTCACTGCACAACAAAATTTTCCTTAAGAGGAAATTATATACTCTTCGTATGTCAGAATCTACTTCAGTGACGGAACACTTAAATACGTTGAATACTCTATTTTCCCAGCTTACATCTCTAAGCTGTAAAATGAATACTCTATTTTCCCAGCTTACATCTCTAAGCTGTAAAATAGAGCCACTATTTTCCCAGCTTACATCTCTAAGCTGTAAAATAGAGCCACAAGAGCGTGCGGAATTTCTACTTCAGTGTAAAATAGAGCCACAAGAGCGTGCGGAATTTCTACTTCAGAGTCTACCTGATTCGTATGATCAGCTCATCATCAACTTAACAAACAACATCCTTATAGACTATCTAGTCTTCGATGATGTTGCAGCTACGGTTCTTGAAGAAGAAAGTCGGCGCAAGAACAAGGAGGACAGACAAGTCAATCTGCAACAGGCAAAGGCGTTAACGGTGATGAGAGGAAGGTTAACAGAACGTGGCCAAAGCAGTGGTCGTGGTAGATCAAAATCAAGTAAGAAGAATTTAAAGTGTTACAACTGTGGAAAGAAGGGTCACCTGAAGAAAGATTGTTGGAATTTACCTCAGATTTCCAATCCTCAAGGAAATGTTGCAAGTACCTCGGATGATAGAAGTGCTCTCTGTTGCGAAGCATCAATAGCCAGGGAAGGCAGAAAAAGGTTCGCGGATATATGGCTTATAGACTCGGGAGCCACATATCACATGATCTCAAGGAAAGAATGGTTCCATCATTATGAACCAATCTCAGGAGGATCTGTGTACAGCTGCGACGATCATGCCTTGGAGATTATCGGCATTGGAACCATCAAGCTGAAGATGTACGATGGAACAGTCCAAACTGTTCAGGATGTGCGGCACGTGAAGGGCTTGAAGAAAAATCTATTATCCTATGGAATATTGGATAATAGTGCAACCAAGATTGAAACATAGAAAGGAGTCATGAAGATTTTCCAAGGAGCGCTTGTGGTGATGAAAGGGGAGAAAATAACTGCAAATCTATACATGCTGAAGGGAGAGACTTTGCAAGAAGCAGAGGCATCGGTTGCCGCATGTAGTCCAGACTCTACGTTGCTATGGCATCAGAAACATGGGCACATGTCAGAACAAGGAATGAAGATTCTTGTGGAGCAAAAGCTACTTCCGGGGTTAACAAAGGTATCACTTCCTTTGTGTGAGCATTGTATAACAAGTAAGCAACATCGTCTTAAATTCAGCACATCAAATTCTAGAGGCAAGGCTGTTCTAGAATTGGTTCACTCTGATGTGTGGCAAGCACCGGTTCCATCCCTAGGAGGGGCAAAGTATTTTGTCTCATTCATCGACGATTACTCTAGGAGATGCTGGGTGTACCCTATCAAGAGAAAGTCAGATGTGTTTGCGACTTTCAAAGCCTTCAAAGCACGGGTGGAACTTGATTCAGGGAAGAAGATCAAGTGTTTCAGGACAGATAATGGAGGGGAATATACAAGTATCAAGTGTTTCAGGACAGATAATGGAGGGGAATATACAAGTGAGGAATTTGATGACTTCTACAAGAAGGAAGGCATCAAAAGGCAGTTCACGGTGGCATACACTCCTCAACAAAATGGAGTGGCAGAGCGGATGAACAGAACCTTGCTGGAAAGGACAAGAGCAATGTTGAGGGCTGCGGGCTTAGAAAAATCATTCTGGGCAGAAGCAGTCAATACCGCCTGTTATTTGGTGAATCGAGCTCCATCAACTGCAATCGAGCTGAAGACACCAATGGAGATGTGGACTGGTAAGCCTGTTGATTATTCAAACCTCCATATATTTGGAAACATTGTGTATGCAATGTACGATGCCCAGGAAATTACAAAGTTGGATCCGAAGTCCAGGAAATGTAGATTCTTGGGGTATGCTGATGGAGTAAAGGGGTATCGCTTGTGGGATCCCACTGCCCACAAAGTTGTCATCAGCAGGGATGTTATCTTTGTAGAGGACAGGCTACAAAGAGGAGAAGTTGATGATAGCACGGAAAAAGAAAAGCCAGAAACTACTCAGATACAGGTAGAGGAGGAATTTGAACAAGATTCTTCTGAAGCAGAACCGGCGCACGAGGAACCAGAACCAGAACGCTCTAGAGCTCCAACAACTCGTCAATCAGACCGTGAAAGAAGACGTCCCACTTGGCACTCAGATTATGTTATGGAAGGGAATGTTGCATACTGCCTTCTAACAGAGGATGGTGAGCCATCAACCTTTCAGGAGGCGATAAACAGCTCAGATGTTTCTCAATGGACGGCAGCAATGCAGGAAGAAATAGAAGCTCTCCATAAAAATAATACATGGGAACTTGTGCCACTACCACAAGGAAGGAAGCCAATTGGTAACAAATGGGTCTTCAAAATCAAAAGGAATGGTGACGATCAAGTGGAGCGGTATCGTGCAAGACTGGTGGTGAAGGGATATGCTCAGAAAGAAGGTATTGATTTCAATGAAATATTTTCACCTGTGGTTCGACTAACAATAGTTCGTGTAGTTTTGGCGATGTGTGCTACATTCAACTTACATCTAGAGCAGCTAGATGTGAAAACGGCTTTTCTTCATGGAGATCTTGAAGAAGAGATATATATGCTCCAGCCTGAAGGATTTGAAGACAAAGAGAATCAGAACTTGGTTTGCAGGTTGAACAAATCTCTGTACGGTTTAAAGCAGGCGCCAAGGTGTTGGTATAAGAGATTTGATTCCTTCATCATGTGCCTTGGATACAACAGACTGAATGCAGACCCTTGTGCATATTTCAAGAGGTTTGGAAAAGATAACTTTGTTATATTGCTGTTGTATGTAGATGACATGTTGGTCGCAGGCCCCAACAAAGATCACATTGATGAATTGAAGGCACAACTGGCTAGGGAATTCGAAATGAAAGACTTGGGACCAGCAAACAAGATTCTAGGGATGCAAATTCACCGAGACAGAGGTAATAGGAAGATTTGGCTTTCTCAAAAGAATTATTTAAAGAAAATCTTGTCACGTTTCAGCATGCAAGATTGTAAGCCAATTTCTACCCCTCTTCCTATTAATCTCAAAGTATCCTCAAGTATGAGTCCTAGCAATGAAGAAGGGAGGATGGAGATGTCTCGAGTACCGTATGCATCAGCGGTGGGGAGTCTAATGTTCGCTATGATATGTACAAGACCAGATATTGCGCAAGCAGTGGGAGTAGTTAGTCGGTACATGGCGAATCCAGGCAGAGAGCATTGGAACTGTGTGAAGAGGATCCTAAGATACATCAAGGGGACCTCAGATGTTGCATTATGTTATGGAGGATCAGACTTTCTTATCAACGGGTATGTGGATTCTGACTATGCAGGGGATTTGGATAAAAGTAAATCTACGACAGGATATGTGTTCAAAGTTGCTGGTGGAGCTGTAAGTTGGGTTTCAAAACTGCAAGCAGTTGTGGCTACGTCAACAACAGAAGCAGAATACGTAGCAGCTACACAAGCCAGTAAGAAAGCAATTTGGTTGAAAATGCTATTGGAGGAACTCGGGCACAAACAAGAGTTTGTCTCTTTGTTTTGTGACAGTCAGAGTGCCTTGCATCTAGCAAGGAATCCTGCATTTCATTCAAGGACGAAACACATACGAGTGCAGTACCATTTCATCCGAGAGAAGGTGGAAGAAGGGACAGTAGATTTGCAGAAAATCCATACCACGGACAACGTAGCAGATTTCCTAACAAAGGTAATCAATGTTGATAAGTTTACTTGGTGTCGATCTTCCTGTGGCCTGATAGAGACGTAAGCGACATGGAAAGTGCAAGGTAGAAAGAATGGTGTGAAGATATGATTGTTACAATCTAATCTTCAAGTGGGAGATTGTCGGCAAATGGAGTTGGCAGCAGCCACAAATTAGGCAAGCATGCAACAATTGACAAAGATTAGGCAAGTCAAAAGGAGTTAGGCACCTACCAAAATATTTATTATTTGGTCCCTAAACTTTGGACTAACTACAAAATGACCCCTATTCCTCAACTATAAATAGGGAGGTTATTTGTCATTCTTGTCATCCCAAATCATTCTATTCTTCCCTCATATACTAGAGATATTAGAGAGTTTGTTGAGTGTATTTCTCCTTCCTAGCAAGAGAGAATTATCCTTGTTTTCTCCTTGTTAGTTAGAGAGTGGTTGTAACTCCTATTTTCTCATAGTGAAATTCTTCTACCCTTGCCCGTGGTTTTTACCCTAATTTGTTTAGGGGGTTTCCACGTAAAATCTGTGCCTCATTTATTTTTCTTTCTCAAATTATTGTTGCAATCTGATCTATCCCACTTCCGCGGGCGCAACAGGTTCCATGGCTTTGTAAGGAGCAACTCAGCCTTAAACCCACAGTTTTGCAGCTAAAAGGGATGCAATCGGACAAGGTTGAAGAAGCAATGGGCGCACGTATTTGGAAGAAAAGAGATCCTTCCAAATTATTTATGTAATTGAGCTGCTACTACGATCTGTGATAAGAAAACTTGATTTACATATTTTACTTTTTAAAAGACATTTGCAATGGTTGCTAAATATATATTTTTTATCGCTATAATCTATTTTATTATATAAAAACAAACCAAATAAGAAACATGAGTCCACCAACATTCAAACCAACTCAGGTGGTGTTGTTCTCACAAGAAATATCTCAGGTTGAAAGGTTAACAGACTCTGATGTCCTTGTGGTGGTCTAGTAGCACCGATTGCACCCAGAAGTGATATTATAACAGAGTCAATAGTACAAAAAAAAAAAAACAAACAAACAAACAAACTCTGATGTCCTTTTTCACTCAGTATACAAAAACTGTGTATATAGTACAATCTCTATTTATAGTGAAGGTAAAACTAACAAAGCTGAAATCTAGCGATGTAATGCTCCATGTACTGCCCCACGTAATGCTGCCACATGACAAACCAACCTATAACATTGCTTTCTAAACTAATTTTGGCTTGACTTGGTTTTATCAACAATAATATTATTATTATAATAGTATCATATACAAATTTTTCGATTTAATTATGTTAAAAGTGACAATTTTAATTCATTATTTATTGATTTTGTTAAAATTAAAAATTTATTTTAAATTTATAAATTATTAAAGAACATATTAGTTATTTTGCAAACTCTTTTCAAATTTTCTCCATGAATTTTCATATATACACTACTCGATCTTATCGTAAAAGTGTAAAACTCTCGCTAAATACTTGTCTATTTTGATTGAGGAGAAATTTGAGAAGCAAAAAATGAAAAGCTTGTAGAATAGACGCATATTTGTTGAAAAAGTCCATGCAGCTTTGAACGATATATAGTTGGCAAAAAAATTGATTGAAATGATTCTCGAGTTTGATCGTAACCTATAAATTAAATGGTTCCCGGCCCCCTTATGGCTTGCACCATCTATAAATATCTTTTGCTCCCCAATTTTCATAAGTCTTGTCTTAGGATAATCTTCGGGAGACTTTAAGTTGTTGACATCTTGAATGATGCTTTCATCTTGAGCAGTAGGGAGAAAAACTATTGCTATTGATGGCTTGGCGTTCCAAAGTGTCATCTTGGTTTTTCTGTAATTCTTCACTCACATCAATCAACAGTTGTAAATCAGAATATTTAATGTCTAAAACACAACCATCGTCGTAAATATTATTTTGGCCATGAAGTGTTTGTTTGGCCATGAATGCATCCAAGATAGAATCAAACCACCCCAAAGCTTGGAAGGTGTAACCCTCATCCTTGATGTATAGAAACCAATACGCATCGGTGAATAATATTTTCCATAATAAAAATAAAAAAAATTAAATTTTTTTAATGTGTTTTCCACTCCTTTTCATCCTTCCTTTTTTTTTTTTTTTTTTTGGATTCTTTCCACTGTTGTTTTTTCCACTAACAAAATAACAACTTAAAAGATTACAATTATTGAAGTACACACAATGAAATTACTAAAGAAATTAAGTTGTGGTTGCGGGTAAAGATTGTGGTTGATTGGATGATGTTGGCCGAATGGTGAGCAAAGTAGCCTAATGTGGAAGTGCAATGATCCGATCCCTAGACTTGAGGAAAGGTGAGTTGGATTTTTTTTTTTTAACGGATGCAACAAGAAAATAAAAATATAAAAAGATATGGGATACTGTCACCGATAGAATCAATGAAAGCACAACTTGTTATGTGATGCCTCTACAAATTCTCTCAATAAAAGCACCAATGTTATTCATTAAAATTTAGTACGCAGCAGAAGATACCTTTCGAGCAGGCTTCTGACTCCTAACAGTATTCGAATCACGACAAACTCCAATTTCACACTTGGAGTTGTAAAAACTCCAAAAAGAATAACTAAAATAGTAGAATAACAATATATTTTTCTGCTTCCCATCTTCATATACAATATACCTATTTATACTAAATTACAGTACATATATAATAATTAACATACTAAAATTACACTAATTATACATAATTTTCTCCTACTAATCTACATTCAATCATCTTCCCTATCCTTTCAAGCGTTCTTCTAAATAAGTCACCAATAATTGATTTTTCCCTTTGTATGCGTGTCAATTTCCTAGTTTTCTATGTATCCTATAGCTGCATGGTTTCTTCATCTCTTCAATAAATTAAATATAAATAATTGTTGTTCAATTCCTTCCCATGGGATAAAGATAAGATAAGGCTGAGGTGGAGACTAATATCCTCATGATCAGGATGCCAATAAAGCAAACTCTATGAGAGCGCGGACTAGATCTCCTAGGCACCGACTAGTCGGCCGATCCGATATTCTTTTGAGCGAAATAATATTAAATTGTACAAACTATATATATATATTTGTAGGTTAATATTTAATATTTTAATATTAACTGTTAAACTATTATATACTTTATAATTATTAATCTTTAAAAAATCAAGAATACTTAAACAAATTTTTTAAAAATAAAAAATAAAATACAATAAAAAATACACAAGGCGTCCTAGGCGCCGAGCGCCTAGCGATTTTTTCATCCATGATTTTTATAACCGTTGCAAACTATTCATTAATTAAGCATGGTTGTAGCTAAGTATGTGTGGCTAAAAAAATTAATTTGTTATAGTGTTTCCTCCCAAGATTACCCTTCCCATGCAATTAAAAGAAGAAGATTTTATCTGGTGAAATAGTACGTAAAAGATATATGTATAGACATTGTAAATAATACAAATAAAATTATGATTTTCTTCTTTAAAAACTACTATTAGTTACTTTCGCAATAAAAATTCTCACTGTTTCCGTCCAAAGAATGTGGGAGGTAATAGTTGTTTGTGTTGTATTGCTATTCTTCCTAGTTTCCTAAGAATCCTTTTCCTAAACATAAACAATCTCATCAGAACTTGCTTCAATAAATATGTATTATAATTATAATTCCTTCCAACAGCATCTTCCTCTACAATGTCGCTGCCGGAAGATATGGTGGCCGAGATCCTGAGCTGGTTGCCGGTGGAATCATTACTGAGATTCAAGTGCGTCTGCAAGAATTGGCGCCATCTCCTCCACCAAGATGACTTCGTCGAAAAGCATTATCGCCGCGCCGCCATGTGTTTCTACTATCCTCATCTTAACTGCATAAATCAGCTCACTGTGTTTGAGTGGCCGATTCCTCATATCCTTAACGATGCAGAATTCTCGTGTATTGATGTACAGAAAGGGTTACTGTTAGAGCACGAGCATTGTAAAGATTCCACGGAAAGGCTTCGCATAAGGAATCCGGCTACGAGGCAAACGGTATACTTGCCGGATCTCCGTGTCGGCGATGATTCGCCGACTTGGGTGGTGGCCAGAATGTTCTTCGTCGCAAAAAGTATCAACGAATGCACGGTTATAAGTTTCTCGGAGTCGAAAGAATCAGTTTTGTTGGGACGATTTAAAGCATTAACAGTGGGCGTTGATGCAACGTGGAGACCTCTCAAGAATTCCCAACCCAACTCTATACACTACATTAGCAGCGCCGGCGGAAAGTCCAAGATATACGCTCTTAGTATTGAAAATGTTTTCTATGTCGTCACATTAGATGCCGACGACAAGAAAATTCTGTGGGTGAACGCTGAGAAGGAGAGCATTCAAACCATTAAAATCCCAGAAAATCTCGTCCCAGATTGGAGCTATGTGACTCCAAGAGAATGGAATTCAAATCTGTCTCTTTTCTACCATAAGGGAGATCAAATCAACATCTGGGTACTCATGAAAAACAGCAAGAACGATTGGGATAAATCCGTCAATGTTGCAACTTTTACCTTAGATTATCAAATCTCGGTCATATTAGAGGAAAAGAAAATATGGCTCTGGGGGAATAATTACGGGAAACGGTGGAGGGTTCCATGGGTTTGTAAGGAGCAACTCAGCGTTAAACCCACAGTTTTACAGCTAAAAGGAATGCAATCGGACAAGGTTGAAGAAGCAATGGGCGCACTTATTTGGAAGAAAAGAGATATGCAAAAGACCACCTTGCAAATTATTTCTGTAATTTCGCTAGTACGTATGTGATAAGGAAACTTGATTTACATATTTTACTTCTTAAAGAGCATTTGCAATGGTTGCTAAATATATATATTTTTATCCCTATAATCTATTTCATTGTATAAAAACAAACCAAATAAGAAACATGTGTACACAAACATTCAAACTTGCAACCTTATTACTACCAATTCAAACCAACTCAGGTGGTGTTGTTCTTACAAGAAATATCTCGGATTAAGTTGTTGACATCTTGAATGATGCTTTCATCGTGGGGAGAAAATTTATTGCTATTGATGAATTCTTGGACTCTGGACCACTTAGTTCTTCTAGAAAAGTTGGATTAGAATAATTAGGAGTGTGACGTTCCAAAGTGTCATCTTGGTTTGTCTGTAATTCTCCACTTACAGCAATGAACAATTCTAAATCAGAATATTTAATGCCTAATATTTTCTATAATAAAAATGAAAAAATAAATTTTTTATGGCGTTTTCCACTCTTTTCTTCCTTCTCTTTTTTTTTTTCCACTTTTTTTTTCCACTAACAAAATAACAACTTAAAAGATTACAAGTATTGAAGTACACAATGAAATTACTAAAGAAATTAAATTAAGTTGTGGCTGCAGGTAAAGATTGTGGTTGATTGGATGATGCTGGCCGAACGGTGAGCAAAGTAGCATAATGTGGAAGTGCAATGATTCGATCCTCACCAGCGGTTGGGAGCAATCTCTCAAATCAAGAGGCTCTCTGTGCACAGTAAGCAAAGGTCTAATATCTGTCATCAACTGAGTTATCATAATTTATATGTTGACTGCACACAAGGAGCCCCCTCCCAACCTCTCAAATCAAGGGGCTCTTTGCAGGTCTAACATATGTTATCAACTGAGTTACCATAATTTATATGCTCACTGCGCACAAGGAGCACCCTCCCCACCTCTCAAATCAAGGGGCTCTTTGTGCACAGTAAACATCTGTCATCAGCCTCCTCCCTGGTCTCTCAAATTCTGTCATGCCAGAATGTAGAGGCCAATGGGGTGAACCGTAAACGACATTCGCTTAGCGCAACTACAATTTCTTCTCTTAAATTTGTCAGTTTTTTTCTTCTTTTTTATAAGAAGGTAATGTGATTACCTTCTTCTCAAAAACCCTAATGAGAAGAAGGTAATTCCATTAGTACTTTACACATTTTGATCCACCTTTTTATTAATGCACACTTTTGTCTTATGCTTGTCAAATCCACACAAAAAACTCAACAACCCGCCAATTCCTCATATCCATTATGCAGAATTCTGATATACAGAAACGGTTAGTTTTACTCAAGTAACCTATTTGATAATTACGTTCGTCTTCCCTTTGCTAATTAGTATGCATTTTATAATGCTACTCGTTTTAAGGAGGATATATTATTATGGTTCGTGTTTTTCTCTTTTTGAGTTATGAAGTTTGCACCAAGTAGAAGAATGCAACATTTTCCTTAGTTACATTATTATAATATTAGGTTATACGGAGTAAGTTATAATAATTAAGGTAATTTATTATATGGTGCAACACTTCCATACAAACTTTTATTAATTAAGGTAAGACTTATAAAAGACAAAAAGTATGATTAAGAAATGCATACAGTTACCATATTGATGTCATGGTTATTATATAAAGGTCATCATTCATTCCTAGTATACCATGTTGAGCAAAAGTGACAGAAACTCATATTGATACTCTAGCTGAAGGTTAGTATATTATTACGATCATGTTTATCATGTACATGTTTCCCTACTGGATTTATATGCTTACATCCTATAGCTGCATGGGCTCCTAGTTTTCTATGTATCCTCTGTATCTCTTCAATATAATAAATATGAATAATTGTTGTGCAATTCCTTCAAGCTAAGTAATCAATTTGATAATTGCGTGCGTCTTCCCTTTGCATGTAATGGCTAGAATAATGTGTAAAGCAATGCGGCGGAGGGTTTCCGATGCATCAGCGTCGCTGCCGGAAGATATGGTGGGCGAGATCCTGAGCTGGTTGCCGGTGGAATCATTACTGAGATTCAAGTGCGTGTGCAAGAAGTGGCGCCAACTCATTCACCAAGATGACTTCATCGTAAAGCATCACCGCCGCGCCGCCATGAGTTGCTACTATCAATGCGAATACATACATAACTTTTGGATTGGAGCTATGTGACTCCAAGAGAATGGAATTCAAATCTGTCTCTTTTCTACCATAACGGAGATCAAATCAACATCTGGGTTCTCATCAATAACAGCAAGAACGAGTGGACTAAATCCCAGACTGTCAATGTTGTAACTTTTACCCTAGATTATCCAATCTCGTTCATCAAAGAGGAAAAGGAAATATGGATGAGTGAGATTAACGGGAAACCGTGGGGTGTTCATTGGGTTTTTTTTTTTTTTTTTTTTTTTTGAAATAGTTCATTGGGTTTTTAAGGAGGAAAAACTAAGCGTTAAACCCACAGTTTTGCAGCTAAAAGGAATGGATTGGGACATGGTTGAAAAAGCAATGATCCCACGTATTTGGAATTGGAAGGCCGGGAAGAGATATGCCTAAGACCACCTCGCAAATTATTTCTGTAATTTCGCTCCAACGTGGGTATCCTACTTAGGACTACCCCTGCAACGGAAATCAGAATAATTAGAAAGATAATTTGTTTCATAGTTTTTTACAATTTTTATTACATTTTTTTAGGTAACAAGGAAACTTGGATGGTTTACATATTTTACTTCTTAAAGAGCATTTGCAATGGTTTCTAAATATATTTTTATACATATAATCTATTTTATATATAATAACAAACCAAATAATTAGAAAAGAAATCAAGTGTTGAAAAGTGGCCACCAAGATTCAAATTTGTAACCTTATTACTGCCAATTCAAACCAACTCTGGTGGTGTTGCGTGCACACAGTACAATACAATTTGTTCTTGGGTTAAAGAAATTAAAATTATATGTATATTGCAGATGATTATGCTCTATATCTTGTTCATATACGAACCTTGTCCTACAGAATAGGATATTGGCTAATAAATATTCAGTAATAAAATAATAATAATAATAATAATAATCAAAATTATAATGATGGTTCTAGGGTCTTTCAATAATTGTAACGGAGTCTATTAGATTAATTTAATGTAATATATATATATATATATATATATATATATATATATATATATATATTTGATAGTAGAATTGAAATAAAGTATTTTATATATATTTGATACTTAGAATTCAAGTAGAATTATCCAAGTCCAAATCCTTATCCTAATTGTTCTGTCCAATTCCAAGAACTCGAGTTGTATTAATATTCCTTAGTCCTTCAGATATAAGAATCCTATAGCTGCATGGTTTCTTGTTTCATATCTTCCAACCAATTTGATAACTCCATGCATTATGCGTCCTCCCTTTGCATGTAATGGCAGCTACAATGTCTAAAGCAATGCGGCAGAAGGTATCCGATGCATCACATTCACTGCCGGAAGATATGGTCGCCGAGATCCTGAGCCGGTTGCCGGTGGAATCATTACTGAGATTCAAGTGCGCCTGCAAGAATTGGCGCCAACTCATCCAACAACATGATTTCGTCGAAAAACATCACCGCCACGCCGCCATTTGTTTCTACTATATAAATCAATCCAATCACTTGCCTATCTGTACGAAGTTTCGGATCCCTCCGATCCGTAAGGACGGGGAATTCACGTGTATTGATATACAGAAAGGGTTACTGTTAGAGCACGAGCATCGTAAAGATCTCAGGGAAAGGCTTCTCATAAGGAATCCGGCGACCAGGCAAACGGTATACTTGCCGGATCTCCGGGTCGGCGAGGAATCGCCGGCTTGGGTGGTGGCCAGAATGTTCTTCGTCGCAAAAAGTAATAACGAATGCACGGTGATAAGTTTCTCGGGGTTGGAAAAATCAGTTTTGTTGGGACGGTTTAGAGCAATAACAGTGGGCGTTGATGCATCGTGGAGACCTCTCAAAAACTCCATACACTGCATTAGCAACATTTGCCGGTGGCCGAAGATTTACGCTCTGAGTATTGAAAATATTTTCTATGTGGTAACAATGGATGTGGGCGACAGGAAAATTCTGTGGGTGGACGCACAAGACGAGAGCATTAAAACCGCTAAAATCCCAGAAAATCTCTTCTCAGATTGGAGGTTTGTGATGGCAAGAGAATGGAATTCAAAGCTGTCTCTTTGCTACGATAATGGAGATGAAATCAACATATGGGTTCTCATGAATAACAGCAAGAACGAGTGGGCTAAAACCCTGACGGTCGATTATCCAATCCCGTTCATCAAAGAGGAAAAGAATATATGTATGGGTGTTGACGGGAAACGGTGGTGGGTATATGTTCCATGGCTTAATATGAAGGAGGTACTAAGCATTAAACCCACAGTTTTGCAGCTAAAAGGAATGCAATCGGACAAGGTTGAAGAAGCAATACGTATTTGGAAGGGAAGAGATATGCGGAAGAACACCTCGCAAATTACTTCTGTAATTTCGCTAATACGTCTGTGATGTGAATTCCTGTTAAATTTTTTTGGTAACAAGAGGAAACTTGATTTACATATTTTACTTCTTAAAGAGCATTTGCAATATATATATATGGTTGCTAAATATATTTTTATCCATATAATCTATTTTATTATATAAAAACAAACCAAATAAACAAAGAAATCGAGTGTTTACTACAGATTCAAACCAACTCTGGTGGTGTTGCACAGTCCAGTACAATTTGTTATTGGGTTAAAGAAAATAATATGTATATTGCATCCGTAATGAAAATTTATTAGTTTTCTAAGATTTATAAATGTATTTACTTGTTTTCAATTTCAAGATTAAATTTTAGTTTGCTTATTAGAAAATGAATTTATATTTCCAAATAATCAATTTATGCTGATATTTATATGATAAGCTACGTATTTCTACATTAGTGTAATATATAATCAATACGTATTAATGTTTTTATTTCATGCCGAGATTCTTGAAGAATATTTAAGTAAAATAGATGCTCAATTCACAGATATTAATTTGTGAATTATGATATGTATATTTATATTAATTTTTCATATCAAGTTTTCTTTAAGTGAGCAAAATGTTTAATATCTATCGTTTTATTATATTCGTCAATAATCTAATATGCTTGCTTTTTTGTGATGTCTTGTCGTAAATGGAAAATTGAAAATGCGGGCAATTGCATGTTAGAGTAAATACCAGTAGAGGTCCCCGACTTTGATGGCACCGCCACTTTTAGTCCTCGACTTTTAAATCAACCACTTTTAGTCCTTCGAGTTTGATGGCACCACCACTTTTAGTCCTCAACTTTAAATCATTCACTTTTAGTCCTCTTACTTTTTGTTTCTAGCCACCTATGGTCCTTCCTTTACAATTGGACATCTAATGTTATATTCTCAAGGATAATTCAGTCATTTCATATTAATGTATTAAGTATTATGTTTCCTCATCAGAATAATTGAAGAAACCATATTCTCCACTCTCCTTTGTTAACACTAAATTTTGGACCAAATGGCTGAATTGCCCTTGAGAAAATGGCATTAGATGTTCAATTATAAAGGAAGGACCATAGGTAGCTAGAAACAAAAAGTAAGAGGACTAAAAGTGGTTGATTTAAAAGTTGAGGACTAAAAGTGGCAGTGCCATCAAAGTCGAAGGACTAAAAGTGGTTAATTTAAAAGTTGAGGACTAAAAGTGGCGGTGCCATCAAAGTCGGAGGACCTCCACTGGTATTTACTCTTGCATGTTAATAGGGTAGTACTACTGTTTTTTTGTTTTTGTTTTTTTTAAGAAAATAAAAATGACATATGAATCGAAAGTGCTTATAGATCGAAGACCATTACAACTTTTTGACATAGAAATAACAATGTATTTCATAATATTTATTTCAACAAGTAGCAATATTTAGTGGAGGAAAAAATGGGTATGCTAACTTCAGCAATTCATTATTACAAAATTGAATGAAATGCCACCTCAGATGCGATGCTAGACAAATTAACTGATTAGTTTTCGCGAACTTTTAATTGAAGGTTTTTTTTAGTTCGAAATTTTAGATGGTCTATTTGAGATTTATATCTTATTTTTAAGTAATTTTTTTGAATGTTGCTGACTCTATTACAATATGTAGTATCTGTTCATAATTACTTTTGAGAGTGTTACTGGACTTGTTATATTTGTGGAGTTGAAATTTCATTCTCGTCTATTATTTTTTATTAGGGTTGTAATTGTTTGGGTTTGTGTGGTATTCCTGTTCCTTAGCAAGATAGGTTTCCTAATTTCCTATGAATCCTATAGCTACATGGTTTCTTGTCTCGGGAAACATATATGAACAATCCTATATGTATTATTCTTCGCTTTAATTTGCATCTAATGGCTACAATGTCTAAAGCCCAGCGGGTATCCGATGCATCACCGTGGGTGGCGGAAGATATGGTGGCCGAGATCCTAAGCTGGTTGCCGGTGGAATCATTACTGAGATTCAAGTGCGCCTGCAAGAAATGGTATCAACTCATCCAACAACATGATTTCGTCGAAAAACATCACCGCCACGCCGCCATGTATTTCTACTATCATCAAAAATACAAAAATCAACCCACTCCTCATCACCGTAAGGATCCGGAATTCACGTGTATTGATATACAGAAAGGGTTAGTGTTAGAGCACGAGTACGACGGGGGTCGTAAAGATCCCACGGAAAGGCTTCGCATAAGGAATCCGGCGACGAGGCAAACGGTATACTTGCCGGATCTCCGCGTCGGCGATGATTCGCCGACTTGGATGGTGGCCGGAATGTTCTTCGTCGCAAAAAGTATTAACGAATGCACGGTGATAAGTTTCTCGGAGTCGGAAGAATCAGTTTTGTTTGGACGATTTAGAGCAATAACAGTGGGCGTTGATGCAACGTGGAGACCACTCAAGAATTCCTCACTCAACTCCATACACTGCATCAGTAATGTCCGCTGGGAGGACGAAGACTGGGACGAGGACTGGTATCCGAAATTATACGCTCTGAGTATTGAAAACATTTTTTATGTGGTGACAATAGATGTGGACGGCGACAAGAACATTCTGTGGGTGAACGCAGAGGACGAGAGCATTAAAACTGCTAAGATCCCACAAAATCTTTTCTCAGATTGGAGATATGTGATACCAAGAGAATGGAATTCAAAGTTGTCTCTTTTCTGCACAGACCTATATCAAATCAACATCAGGGTTCTCGTGAATAACAACAAGAACGAGTGGGCTAAAACCCAGACTGTCGATATTAAAACATTCACCCATGATTACCCAATTCCGTTTTTGACAGAGGAGGAGAAATTATGGGCAAGAGGGATTAACGGGAAACGGGATGAGGTAATTAGGATTCCAATTGTAAGCCTATATATACCATGGCGTATGAAGGATGAATTAAGCATTAAACCCACAGTTTTGCAGCTAAAAGGAATGAAATCAGACAAGGTTGATGAAGCAATCGGCGCATGTTTTTGGAAGGGAAGAGATATGCCGACCACCACCTCCCAAATTATTTCTGCAATTATTCTCCTACTTAACGCTGTGATTGGGTAGTAGGGACTAACCTGCAGCAAAAGGAAATCAGGAAAAGTATGCAGCTAGACACATACTTTTTTTTTTCTTAGTTATTTGTAATTGGGAGGATAAGTATATTGTTATTTTGTTTTCAAGTTTTTATTTAGGAACACTTTGTGAGATCCGTCTCACGATTCCAGGGTCAAAGATTCCACAAGTTAGGTTTGTTCTTAGTTTAGGCCCACATCTTAGGTTAGGTTTTCTTAGTTTAGGTGTACGGGCGGGGCACGTTTTTTTTTTGGAGATTCGAACCCATGACCTTTTGCATGGCTCTAATACCAAATTGAATCATGTGTTCCATCCAACTAAAAGCCTAAGCTAATAGTTGAACTGCACATTTATGTTTATATTATATTATATTTAGGGACAGGGAAGCCTTCCTAGTGTACTTTTTTGGATCACTGAAATGTAAAAAGCAAATGAGTATCCTCTTTTAGTCAGTGTTCTTGATATGCAACTGCCAATACTCAAATGTCAAAGTGATGTGTAGTTTTCTAATGCCACCCATACCTATAATTGGAATAGCTTTCCACCAGACTTTTGATATAGGATCCTAAGCTTTAATTTATTTTCTCAGATTCATCCTCACCTCTATCATTTTATATAGAGAAGGATTTGTGAAGCTCATAATGAGCTATAGCTACAGAATCTTCACTTGTATGATCGACCAAATAAACCTTTTGGAGTCGTGATTCAATTCTAGATTCTGCTTCAACAACTTTGTCTCGATCTAATACTTGTTTCGAGTTCTTTATTTATGATATTTTTCTCGAACATAATGGCTTGGACAAAGCGAAGCTTAGTAGAGTTAACAGACTATTTTATGCAGAGTAATTATATTCGGTTACAGACTTATAATCTTGAAACCAAATGTAAAGTCCGTCAAACTATGCATAAGGAAGTACAATTGTTGACTATTGATTGAAAACAATCCTTTAGGACTTCCATAATGTAAGAGGGTTTTTTTCAGTGAGATACTCATCGTTTTTTTTTTAAGGTCATAATTTAAGTGGTGGAGAGAAAAAAAAAAAAAAAAGAAAAGAATGAGAGCTCTTGTGCCTTCTAGACTTTGTACTCTGTGACTTAGAAACAATAATTTCACTTAATTCCATAACTGCCATATATCTTTCAATATCTAAAGCTGAAGTTAAATAATTCCTCTCATCAAGTGCGAGCTTAGTAAATTAACATTTGGCAATATAAGACATGATCTAAAAGATCATCATTATTCTTACTAAGCTTTTTTTCATGTGCTGAAGACAGGCATACTAGCATTATATTGCAAGCAAATTTATAGGTGAATAAAATTTATGCACCACCCATACATAAAAGCTAATTGATATATGCAAGCAATTATTTAACTGCAAATTAAAAACAATAGACAAATTTTCTAAACAACAAAACATTTGTCTCCCCCATTATATTTCATGCATGTTTACATACGTATCTATATCTATAGGTAGAAACAAGAATTGAAAACTCTTATTCAAAATTGTAAGCATCGATACCGATGATCACTATATATAAACGATGTCATAAATTTTCAGAATATAAAAATGCACCGGGAAACAACCAATAGTACGGTTCACCAGAGATTACAATAGCAAGTTGAGTCGTGTTGATAACGTGTTGTAAATTCAGTCTTCTAGTCTTCTATTAGCCCAATCTATTGGGATGGTTGTACGGTAACCGCAATAATTGTACCCAAAAGTAATAAGACATACGAAATAGAGAAGTAGAGAGAAAAAGAAGAACATAAGATGTAAGAGCTCATCAATTCAGGTTACTATCAAGTCAATAGCCTAATCAACTCAGGTGAAGTTATGTTATTTATCTAGAAGATATTGCTTCCTAGCGTGAGTCCTATTTGTATGTTCTGTATTTATCCATTGTTATGTGTGTTATTTTGTTTAGTTACCATAGCCCTAAAGCTTGTTATGAATTACTTAGCTTCTTGTGTAATTTCTAATATTAGTGTCTAATTACTTGTTGTCACATACTACGTGTCATATATGGCTCCCAATCGTGAGAAACAACAAAATTACTTGTGCTCCTTATGCTACATCAATAATGAGCCACATTGTAAATTAGGATGAAAATTTTAACTCCACATTTTTTAAAAGTGTATCTTGCCTAATTAGAAAAATTCATGCATATTTAATTTCCTTAGAATCTTTCTAACTTTCAATCACACCAAAGTCTTATTTCCCCTGTGCACACACTCTACCCAAATATTGTTTCATTAATATTAATCTTTCTAAATTCAAGTGCATTTAGTGCTAATTTTAAAAAAGCTATAAAAGTTTATTCAGCTTATCCTAAACTCTAAAACGGGGTAGTTGTTTGCGCAAATTATATTTTGGATGATCATGGCTGATACTGCACTTGTGTTGAACGGATAGTGCAGTTGTATTGAAAAGATACTGCAGTTGTGTTGAAAGGAGTTGCACGGTTCATCCGTTCAACACAATTGCAGTATCAGCTATGATCCATGGTCCACAGTGTAACGACTCAGTTGTTTGTGTTGTATTGCTATTCTTCCTAGTTTCCTAAGAATCCTTTTCCTAAACATAAACAATCTCTGCTAGCTTCAATAAATATGTATAATTGTTGTGTGTGTGCGTCTTCCCTTTGCATGCCATGGCGACAATGTCTAAAGCAATGCGGCGGAGGGTATCCAATGCATCACCGTCGCTGCCGGAAGATACGGTGGGCGAGATCCTGAGCTGGTTGCCGGTGGAATCATTACTGAGATTCAATTGCGTCTGCAAGAAGTGGCGCCAACTAATTCAACAAGATGAATTCGTCGAAAAGCATCACCGCCGCGCCGCCATGTGTTGCTACTATCAAAAAAACTACACAAATCAGTTTTGTTCGGAACTCTCATGTATTGATATACAGAAAGGGTTACTGTTAGAGCACGAGCATCATCGTGAAGATCTCACGGAAAGGCTTCGCATAAGGAATCCGGTGACGAGGCAAACGGTATACTTGCCGGATCTCCGGGTCGGCGAGGAATCTCCGGCTTGGGTGGTGGCCAGAATGTTCTTCGTCGCAAAAAGTATTAACGAATGCACGGTGATAAGTTTCTCGGCGTCGGAAGAATCAGTTTTGTTGGGACGCTTTAGAGCAATAACAGTGGGCGTTGATGCAACGTGGAGACCTCTCAAGAATTCCCCACCCAACTCTATACACTGCATTAGCAATGCCGGCCAGAAGCCGAAGATATACTCTCTAAGTATTAAAAATATTTTCTATGTGGTGACAATGGATGTGGACGACAAGAAAATTCTGTGGGTGGACGCAGAGGACGAGAGCATAAAAACCGCTAAAATCCCAGAAAATCTCTTCTCAAATTGGAGGTATGTGATGCCAAGAGAATGGAATTCAAAGCTGTCTCTCTCCTGCGATGAGGGAGATCAAATCAACATCTGGGTTCTCATGAATAACAGCAAGAACGAGTGGGCTAAAATCCAGACAGTCGATGTTGCAACTTTTACCCAGGATTATCCAATCACGTTCATCACAGAAGATGAGAAACGGTGGGAGGTAATTTGGTGTTCAGATGAAAGCGTAGATGTTCCATGGCTTAAGAAGGATGAACTAAGCATTAAACCCACAGTTTTGCGGCTAAAAGGAATGCAATCAGACAAGGTTGAAGAAGCAATTGGGGCACCTTTTTTGAAGGAAAGAGATATGCAGAAGACCACCTCGCAAATTATTTCTGCAATTTCGCTAGTAATTAATTAAGTCTGTGATGTGAATTCCTACTTTGGAGAGTATGTAGACGCATGAGTTTACTTCAATTCCCATAACATAATAAAATACTAATTAGATATATGAGTTTACTCAATATTAGGAGTACCAATGCTAATTTGGCATAGAAAATCATAAATAATTAATTTATAAATATATTTATATTAAGCCAAATAAATGTATCCTTCAAATATTTCATTGTTTGTCCTTCTAGAAAAAAAAGAGAGGGGGGAGGGAGAATTAATCTAAAAATATGTATATATTAAGCCAAACAAACGTATCCTTTCAATTTTTCATTGTTTATCTTGCTATAGAGAAAGTGAAGGGGGTGGGTCGGAGGGGAGATAGCTCTCTACCCTCCCTAGAGGCAATTCTTTTTTTTTTTTTTTGGAATTTCTTGGCTTCTCTCCGTGTGTTCTTTGCTACCAAGAGGCCTTGTAGGAGTTGTAGATGTGTGTTTTTTTTCTCGTAGTGGAGAAATGAAATGTTGTCTTTTTGGTCTAGAAGTAGCTTTTTGGCGATGCAAATAGTGGGAGTTGGTGATGGAGACGTATTAGGTGGAAGATCTAAGGAGTAATCGGGTTTTGAAAGTTTACAAGACTTTGTTGACCATGAATATACAAGTTCTTGTATGTAGTTAAGGAATTTCAAAAGTGGATTAGGAAGTTGTGGAGAAGTTTAACGCCAACAGTGGCTGACACAAGAAATGACTAGAAACTTTAGAGAGAGAGAAATTTTTCTATCCCCTCTCTATAGAGACCAACTTAAAAAAATAAAAAAAAAATAATAAAAAAATAAAAAATAAAAAACAACCAAACAAACAAACAAACTTGGCTTCTATTTGTGTGTCCTCTGCTACCAGCTTACCAAGAGGATTTTGGGGAGGGCCACAACTCTTTCTTATCTTTTTTTTTTCCCTCCTAGTAGAGATGGGGAGTGTTGTTTTTTTATCCGGAAGTAGTTTTGTGGCAATGATAATGGTGGGAGTTGGTGATAGACGAGTGTTAGGTGAGAGATCTAAGTAGTAATGGTGTTTTGAATGATGGATAAGGCTTTGCTTCCGATAGATCTACAGGATTTTTTATGTGGTTAAAGGGTTTCAAAAGTGATTTCAGGGAGTTTTGAATGAATTTTACACTAACCGTAGCCGACACATGAGGGTTTTGGAGAGAGCATCAGTTCTTTCTTATCTTTTTTTCCCTCCTACTAGAGAAAGGGGAATATTGCTTTTTTTGTCCGAATTGGAAAGTAGTTTTGTGGCAATGGAATTATGGGAGTTGGTGATGGATGAGTATTAGGTTGAAAATCTAAGGAGTAATGACGTTTTGAATGTTGGACAAGACCTTATTGGTGATGGATCTATGAGTTTTTGTATGTGGTTAAGGAGTTTCATAAGTGAATTTACAGCAACAATGGTTGACACATGAAACAACGGTGATGACTATAAACTTTAGAGACTGAGCTAGTCACCCCCGCCCCCCTCTCTAGAAGCCATTTTTTCTTAGAATTTCTTTCTTATCTCAATGTTTCCTTGGTTACCAAGAGGGCTTTGAGGAGGGCAGCAACTCTTTCTTATCTTTTTTTTTTTCTCTTAGTGGAAAAGATGAATGTTATTTTTTTGGTCCGAAAGTAGTTTTGCGGCAATGGTAATGGTGAGAGTTGGTGATGGATGAGTATTATGTGGGAGATTTAAGGAGTAATGATATTTTGAAAGTTAGACAAGGCTTGGTTGGTAATGAATCTACAAGTTCTTGAATTATATGTGATCAAGCGGTTTCAAAAATGAATTTAGGAAGTTGTAGAGGAGTTTTACACCAATAGTGGTTGACACATGAAACAATGGTGGTGACTACAAACTTTAGAAGTCCATTGAACTAACTGAGACAGCCAAACAAAGGTGTTGTCGACACTTAAGCAAATAGCTACAATTTGTGAGTAAGTGAATTTAGTTTTCTATTTTACATAGTATAATTTTTTTTTATTGTTAATGCATCATTATTTGCAATGTATGCTTTCATGGTTAACAAATCTATTATCTGCTTTAATTCAAGTGACAAATGAACTGCTAATACAATAATTAAGTTGGAAACTTGACGTGAGTAAAGATATATCCCAATTCAAAAATGGCTCAATGGAAGTCCTAAATGCATTAGGATCCATAAGCTCACCTATAGCCCTATAGGCCAACAATTGATCAATTCATAATAAACCATTCTTCTTTCATTTGCATTCCTTCAATGAATGTAAAACATTTCTTCCATTTGCATCCCTTTCTTAGTTTCTACCCTTTTGATCTTTGTCTATCTTAATTTCATGTTCTTAATGCTTCATGAAGCTCAAAGTTTAAAAGTTTAAAAATCTTAAGCATACCACACTATTGGATAGAGAAGAAATGAAGACAACAATTTTGCCTATTAAAACAAGAATTCATAGTGGCAATATGTAAGTAGGCATTTACATCACAGACTTAAGTACAAGTGATATCAAAGAAATAATTTGTGTGGTGGTCATCAATATATTTTTCCTTGCAAAAATGTGTTGATTGCTGCAGCTTCAAGCTTCCCTGACTGAATTCCTTTCAGGTGGCATAATAGTGGATTTAATGCTAGGTAACAAAGCTTGAGATACAAGAATTGGTAATGGTAAAGGAAATGCCAAAACATTATTTAGCATTACAACTTATAAATCAAATGTAAAAGATACACTTGACATAAAATAGAGAAAAGTTATTCTATTCCCAACCAAAAATGTTGTAAACTTGTAATAGATCTTTCACATATATGCAAATATGCAATGTGTAGAGGGTTAACCAACATTAAAATATTTCATGGAATGCAAAAATGGCTGTACTAGAAATTATGTTAACTCGCAGAACATGTGACCGCAAACTTGTTTAGGGGAGAGCTTAATGCTCATAGCATTCAATTTCAGTGATGTTGCACAAAGCTTGTTAATATCTTCCAGTTTCTTTGAAATAACAATGACATTGGTCAAAAAAACAATGACATTGGTCATAGGTAGAACGCACCACCCAATTGTTTAAGCATGCTAACATGTGGTCAAAGTATCAGGTCTGGTACAGTCACTGGACTATACAAAACATCAGAATGAAATCATAAAATTCAAATGCGTGAAAGAACAAACCTGAACAACCTGTCACACAAGAGTTGACTCTGCCAATAAGGAAAATATTACCCTGATTGACTCCAAAAGGTTATTTTGCACCTAAACCACCAAAAAATCAATTCAAAATCAGTATTCCCAAGAAAAAAAATCTCAATCAAGGAAGAAATTAACATGAAAAATAATTAAATAAATAAAATGAGGAAATTGCATATGAATTAGTTGTAAATTTTTTACGATGGTTCAAAAAGAGAGTGCAAACTCCACGCATGATGTCGGGCTGCTTGAGAGTGCTAAAGTAAGGAAGAAAATGAAGTACCATGATATGCCTGAAGAGCATTTAACGACTAAAATAAAGGAACTTTTAGAGGGTGGTAAGCATTTCATTGTCCCAGATGATGTGTGGACGACAAGACTAGAAATATTTGAAAATTGCTTTTCTCAATAACATGAGAGGGAGTAGAATCTCTTAATAACTAGGCATGAGAATGTAGCTATATATGCAGATTCTGCTTGTAAGCCGCACTCTTTAAATTTTTAAAGAAATGATGAAAGTTGGGAGCTACTAGAAGAAGGTTTTTCTCAAGGGGAGTTGCCCTTTTGAACTAAAAGAGGCCATAAACATATAGCTATAAAGTGCAATGGACTGCCACTTGCAATAGTGGTTGTTGCTAGTGTATTGGACTAAGACACCAACAATGGCTACTTCTGCAAGTGGTAGTCCACCGCATTTTATAGCAATGTATTCCCCGTCCTTTTCAAGCTCAATACAACAACTTTCTTTGATAAAACCTTTCCTCTTCAGTAACTTCCAACTTTCCTTATTTCTTAAAAATTTTGAAGGGTGCAGTTTACGATAAGTATCTGCATATAGCTGAATGCCCATCCTAAGTTGTGAAGAGGACTCTATTGCTTCCCATTTTGTTGGAGAAAACAAATTTCAAGTAATTATTGTCTTGATTGGTCTACCCATCATCCACAACAACAAAATACTTCCAACCTTTGAAGCCTCCTTTATTAGCTATTTGTGCTATTCAAACACATCATGATATTCTTTGTTCTTCTTGGTAATGTAACTCTCAAGATGTTGATTAATATTTGCCCTTGAAGCAGACATCCAAAAGTGAGTTCACAACAATCCTTTATGGTTTTTGCCCCTCTATCAAACCCCATCACATCATCTTCTTCCAAAACACAACAGGAGCCCTGTTAACAAATTGAAGACAATTAAGTCGAGGAAAAATGAAAGATTGACATCAAAATGGCATAACTTCTTTAAGATGTTACTGTTATCCACAATTCCACACAATAAAAAATCAAAATGAAGTTAATAATAGGAAGATTAACTAGAAAAGTCCCTTTGAACTTTATGTACTGATTATAAGCTACTTTTTTTTTATCAAAAGAGGGGGGAAACCCCGAACTAGTAGCTCTGTAAACTAGTGGTCACATGACACATAGTGGTAACACCCATCACGCCGTCAGTGATAAAAGTATCCATTTCTGCAGGAGGGACCTCAAAATTACTCCAATCTGTGTCCTGATAGGCACCAATATTTGCAAGACGATCCACCACTTTATCTTATGCTTTTTCAACTTTTTTTTGAGCAAGATTAATAGGCTTTATGTCACTCTGTTAATTATAATTTTTTTCAAAATCCAAACTTGAATTATATCCAGCACACTATGAACAAAAACGCTAAAAGGGTAATATGATAGGACTGAAGATCACAACAGGATATGATGATAGTAAATTTAAAAGCCTCATCTAACGAAGCTAGAGGAAAATGAGTAATTGGAAATAAATTATTTGAATAAATAAAATAAAATAATAAATCACCAAATTTTCACACTCATTATTAGTGAACTAACAACCAGTTTTTAAACTAATAATCTAATTAAAATTCGATTTGAGCTTTTCAATTCAAAGTTCAAATTCCAGATTTACATAAAGATCGATTATTGAGCCATTGAGGTACTTGAATCTTGTGATACCTTTCTTTGGAGAGACTTAGGGTTAAGTCCGATTGCCCTAAAGCTAGGGCTGTGCTCTCTTCTAACCTTGTGCACCTTTCCCGATCGGCCTAGATCTCCTCCGCAGCATCGGCATAAGCAACTTCGCGGCGGATTGAAACTTGAAAAGTTGAGAGTGAGAGAGAGAGAAGGGGAGATAAGAAATTTGTGTTCACTGTGGTCTGCGGAGTGCGGAGCCTAAAAGGCTCAAACGGCCCGAATGTACTACGTATTTATTATTATTATTATTATTACTTCCTCAGTCTCTTTTTTTTTTTTTTGACAATCACCCTCAGTCTCGTTTTATTTGTCTTACTTAGTATTGATTGGTTAAATCAACTTTTTTTTTTAATTTATTTTGTAAGTAATTTTTACTTATTTTTAAAATTAAATTTTTTGTGTTTAATATGATTTTTAGTGTAATTTCTAAATATATAAATTTTGTATGCTAATACTAAACTTAATATTATGAAAAGTTTGATTAAAAATAACTCCAATCGAGTCTCGTCAACCGAACCAGACACATAAAATGGAACAGAGGAAGTATTATTTTATATTTATTTAATATTATGTTAAATACATTATTAGTGTTTTAACCTGCGATATAGAGAGAAAAATAATGTTATATGAATTTAAATAAAAAATTTAAAAAAAATTAAACACAGGTATAATTTCCTTTGATTTCTTATGCTTACACTTGTACAAGCTACATTTGGACCAATTTTCTTCTTGAGTTGTGAGATATAGAACACTGGTATATTAATGAACCATGAGGCAACAGTAATTTATAAGCCACTGGCCCAATCCTTTCTAGAACCTTAGGGTCCATGAAACTTTGCTGCCAATTTAACATGTTTTAGATAAGCCCAATCTCCTATTTGTAATTCTCTTGCAGACTTAATACTTCTACCTGCCTTGATAAGCTTGTAGCAGATGATCCTTCAAATGAGTTAAAGCCTCATTAATGTTGGCACAATATCAAGAGAAATCGGAAACTTAACCATTGCTTATGGGCTGCCAGTGAGGTTTCTTCTCAGAAACTGAAGAAGCTATTAGGCTTGGTTCCTGTCAGTTAGCTACCATTTCTCACATGGTGTAAGCAATTTTCCAGGCTCTTACTGTGTATATAAAGTGGTATATGTGTGTTTATCATACATGAGACGATTGCATAGAGAAATTTAATATGACATCCTTTTCAAAATCAAAGATTTATGAAATAGTGGGAACAATCTTCAATCTTGGTTCTAATACAGACTAACTAATTCTGGAGATATAGAATTTTTGACATGAACATCAGACTATAATTACAATATACATAGTAACATAGATAACAATCACAGTGAATGTCTGTGACAGGAGAGTCTGAACATTCAAGAACAGCAGAGGAAAAACACACAAAACTTAAATCAAGGTGAGATTAGAGAGAAATTTGCTCACAATGGACTTGCAGCTTCTTGAGGATTTGTCTGGCATTGCAAGACTTCAGCAATCTTGAATTCTTCTTGTACCTGCACAAATTTTGACACTTTAAACGATACCTTTCAAGAAGGCATCACCCTTTGCACAAGCATGAAACCGAATTAACATTATAGGTACAGAGAGGTTTCTATGGTAAGCAGATAACATATATTAGATTAAACCTCAGAGTCACAACCATATTGCAATTAAAACATGAGAACAACAGACCACCATATATTATACCACGAGTCCTAACTCACCTTGCCAATTGAGTCTTAGGTGAATATATTCATTGTGTTTGAATAAATTCTCAGACTAAGGTTAACTCTTTTGCAAAAACATTAGCACCTTTTAAACTGACCCAGAGATGCAGGTTGAGAGTCCTCATCTTAGCATAGAAGATGCAATTAAATATGATTTTCTAATTCTTTGGTTTGTTATGCTTAGACCTGTACATACACATTAAAGAGAGGTGTGGCTCTATTGAGATAATCACAAGGATGTTGATACATATGGTCTATACCTTGGCTTTCACCGGTTTTACTCATTGATAGAATCATCAAGTTCTCATCTACTTCCATCAAAGCTTCTTCATCTCCCACAATAGCTTTCATTTTCTTATCCATTTCCATCATCTTAGCTCCCATTTTCTCAGAGCTTTTTTTATTTAGCAATCCATCCTAGAAAAACAGTTTACAATGAGAAAATAAAAATGGAAGACATAAGAATGAGGGATTTTCCTAAAAAACCAAAAGAATTCATAGAATATAATAGAGGACTAAGACCAATATTTCATTATGAAGGGAGGGGAATACAAGATCGACCTTAGTTTCAAGATCACGAATAACAAGTGTGCCTCCATACATCATGCTATCTTCTTGAATTTTCTTTGCAGATTCCACGAGGGAAGAATAACAATTGTCTAGCTGTATTAGTTTTAGTGTACAGATATTTTCAAAATCACCTGGGATTTCTTTCAAGTCCCAGCAAACTTTTAGGATTAGGCGCTCTAGGACTGGGAAATTTTCATGAGTTGCTTCCCAGTATTCTAGATCTGAATCTGCAATAAGCAAGAGCTTTAAACACCCAAACTTGCTGCCATCTTCAAGTTTCCACTTTGGACCGCTGAAAGCAAATTTTGTTAGCTTGAGAACCTCGAGGTTTGGCAACCTTTCAATAATGTACATGTCCTCCCATGGAAGAAAAGTTCCACTAAGTGTCAACCTTTTGAGGTTTTTTGGAAGATCAGTTGGAAAATAAAAGCGGACACTATCCACTTTCAATTTTAATTTCTGGAGTGAATCCAGATGGACAAGACTGTCAAAAGCATTACTTGGCAGCTCATTGTCAATGAGAACCCATAGTTTCTTCAACTTTGGAACTGTTGTAAAGTCTGTTGTTGTTGGATCTTGACCATTAACTTTCAACCAAAGCAAAGTCTGTAGATTTTTTGAACCAGTTTTGGTAGATATACCGAAGATCTCTCGTCAAGGTGCACATGCCTTAACCATGGCAATTGTAAGATATCTCGAGGCAATTGCAAACAACACCCTTTCTCCCATGAACAAACAATGAGGATCTGCAAATTTCGAAGCTTATTCAGCTTATAGTTGCCAAGAGAGCCAAAAGCAGCCAAGTACCTCAAATGAACTATTTCCTCTATTTAACTTGGTAATTAGTCATACCAACATTTTATTAATACGGAGTATTAATGATAAGTCCAATACCCTCAGCAGCTTCAAGCCCGAGAATACCAACATGGATCTTGCAAGCTGCACATCTTGGCCATAGTAGAGAATGGAATGAATTCTATTTTGAAGTTGGCCAATGAGATGATATTCCGGAACAAGTCGTGCAAAAGATCATTAAGCCTACACGACTTGATTTTGCCATCATAGTTTTGCTTGCTAACTTGTACTAGATTTCGATTAACAAGATTGTATAAATAACTCTCTGCCACTTCTTCCAAGCTTTTATTCCCGGCTGTCATTAAAAATCCTTTGGGAACCCATAAATTGATCAATTTATTCACAAGAATGTCAATACCCTTTGGAAGAACTCCCAAATAAATGAACAAATTTTCAAGTGACTAGGTAAATGGTTGTAGCTCGAATAAAGCATACTTAAAAGTTCATTGTCATGGCTAAATGAGTTGATTATCTTTAGCCACGCTTGTGGTGACTTGTCATCTAGTTTAGCTAGAACTTTTGCTATAGCTACAATGGCAAGTGGCAATCCTTACATTTATTAACAATATATCTTCCAATTGGCTCTAATTCAGGCTTGCATAATGTTTTTCCAGAAACATATTTGTCTCAAATAGATTCCAACTTTCATTTGTGTTTAGTAAACGAGAGCAATGAATATACTTACAATTGAGTGATTTTGTTGCATATTTAGTCACCTTTATCTGTTGAGTAGTGATCAGGATTCGACTTCCATTGGTATTTTCTGGAAAATAGCACCTGATTTCATCCCACGCCACTTCATTCCATATGTCATCTATGACAACCAAATACCTTCTACCTAACAAACATTGACGCAGTTCTTGCCGTTGGGAAGACTTCCCTGCAATGTACTTTTTGCTTGTTGTTGGATCAATGAAATGTAAAAGGCGAATGGGCATCTCTTTTACTTGGTATTCTTGAGATGCAACTACTCATGCTCGAATGTCAAAGTGATCCTTAATATATGCATCTTTGTAGATCTGTTTGGCTAGTGTAGTTTTTCCGATGTCACACATACCAATAATATGGATGACTTTTAGCTGTCCACCAGACTTTGGAAGAATCTCGAGCTTTATTTCCTCATGTTCTATCATTTCATTCTTAAAGTTGCTTTCCTTCTCATTCTCATTTTGGATCATGACTTCAAGTGACTCCATATCTTGTAACACGACCTTCAAGGTCTTGTGAAGCCCACAATTAGTCATGGCTACCAAACCCCTACTTGTGTCAGTTGTGTGATCAGCCGAATAAACCTCTCGGAGTCGTGATTCAATTCTAGATTCTGCTTCAACAACTTTGTCTCTTATACTTGACTCTAGTTCTTTATTTGTATTTTTTTTCTCCAACAGAATGGCTTGGACAAAGCAAAGCTTATTAGGCAAGAATTTTGCTATCCTCATAGGTGGGTGTTATTCTCTACTCGTCAGACCTTTCAATCTATCAATTTCAACATTGTATCAGAGAGGGTGCTCTGATAACATGTTCAGTGGCGATGGGAATGCTATGGTTTATATTAAGATTTTGGATTTGATACCATATTGAAATTCAAGGATTAAAAGGTCTGGTTAGTGGTTGTTATTTTCCACCTGTCATGCCTTTCAATCCCTCAATTTCAACATACGTGACTTCTACTTTAAAAAAAAAAAAAAAAAACAAGAACAAAACACTTTGGTTGTTACTTGTTAGTAATGAATATCATAGTGATTTTGCAAGAACTTGATCGGGATCGGAATAATCAAAATTAGGTTTCGTTGGATAAGATGTCAATCCCGTCATTGGTCAATTACTCAATCAAGTTCATTGAATTACATTTCGGGTAAAATCCGTCACATTCTCCATTTTGGGAAAGCTTTATACCTTGCAAAATACGATTTCATATTTCCATGTCTCAGATTGCTAAGAGTTTTGAATTTACCTTTAACAAAATGCTGGAATGATGTGCCCAATGAAGTTGTGAATTTGATTTATTTGAGATATTAAGCTTTAACCACTTCGAGTTCTCTTTATAACTTTCAATTGTTTAAACTCCAAAATTTGCAAACTCTTGTTATGAAAATGTAAAGAGCTCCCTTCTCTTACTTTGGAAAAGATTTATACCTTCAAAAATGCAAGTTCATATTTTCATGTCTCAAATTGTTAAGAGTTTTGGATTTATCTCTAATAAAGTATTGGAACGACATACCCAGTGAAATTGAAAATCAATATAAGGTACATTATATAATTCAGGACATCAAAAAATAAAAGAATGCGGAGTGACATGCCACTCATTGCAATTTGACATCAAAATAGTTTTTCGAGCAATAACATTGACAACACAATTTATAGACCGCTTAGAGAAATTGAAACATACATATATCATTAAACACAGTTATAGTTACTTTAATGAGATCAACAATATACCAAAGATAGAATTAAACCACTCAGCATAGATGTATACCAGAGACATAATTAAACCACTTAGCATTAGATATCATTACATTATTATAGTTTAATGAAAGTATTTCTAAAGATATATATACCAAAATTTAAAAATTTAAAACTTTTAAACAAAATATAATAAGAAAAATTGTCAAATATCACTAAAATTTATACGAAAAATAAATTAGGACTTTGAACTTTAAAATATAACAATTAAACACTCAAACTCAATTATCAAATAGCCCTCAACAGAATTACTATTCCCTTCATATTTGGTCATATTTCTTTTTTACTTTTTCCTTATAATATTTTGTTGAAGTTGCTTCTACATTTGTTTTTGAGGTGCTAATGAAGTATATTCTGAGAATGGTGGGTCCTACGAATCTACATCTATATCTTTTTGCATAAATCCATTATTAACCAAATCAAATTGCATTTGATCAATTCTATACTAATTATATTCTTGCCAAACACCTTGTGCTCAGATGGCAGAGTAGTGGCTCTCCCATATGGGAGGTCGTTCTTTTTAACGTAACCTGAAAGTGCAATTAGGCTATTGAACAAAAAAAAATACAATTAAGTCACTGAACACTCCAAATATTTACAATTTCACCTGATAACACGTTATCATCCATTTCATCAGGTTGCCTTACTTAAGTGGATGGTGAATTGACATTTTAAAATAATTTTTAATAATAAATTATTAAATTAAAAAAAAAAAAAAAAAACAGACACCCGCCGCTGGCCCCTCCTTGCCCCCCTTCTTCTCCAACCTCCGTCTCCGGTTGGAGACGGAGACAAATCTTCGTCTCCAACTAGAGACGAAGTAGGAGGGGGGAAGGGGTGGCCAGCCACCCCTGCGTGTCTTTTTTTAATTTAATTTTTTAATTTTTATTTTTAAAGTACCAACTCATCGTCCACCTAAGCAGGCAACCTAATGAAGTGGATTGTAGTCTGCTATCAGGTGAAATTACATATATTTGGAGTGTTCAGTGACCTAATTATATATATTTTTTTAAAATTCAGTAGTCAATTTGCACCTTATATTCCTAATAAAAATAAAAATATTATTTTAGAATCCTCTCCTAAATTGTTTTTTTAAATTCCAAAAACCCTAGAACAAGGTAATAGTTGTTTGTGTTGTATTATGGTTTCCTAGTTTCCTAATTAGTAATTAGAATCCTTCTCCTAAAGCTGCATGGTTTCCAGGAAACATAAAAACAACCTCAGATCTGATCTGCTTCAAATCCTTCAATAAATATGTATAGTTGTTGTTTAATTTATTCCTCCAACCAATTTGATAATTATCAGTTTCATCCTTAATTATTCAGTAAATTGTCTTTGAAAAGAAAATAATAATTACTCATGAATTAATGACAAAAGTACCAATTACTCAAAATTAAGGACAACCATCGACATATGATTATATGAACACACAGAAACTAAAGCTGAAATTAACAATTATTCAATAACTCGGAAAATTAAAGTTGTGGTGCTTCTTCAACAGCAAATTCTATGTGCTTTGCTGCAATGAAGACATGCTCATTGAGTAATGACAGCAAGTTTTTCATATTTCCCAAAACAAATAAATAAATCTCCATGACTTCTATGGTTCATCCTCTGCAAAATCAAAGATTTATGAAATAGTGATCTTCAATCTTGGTTCTAATACACACCAACTAATTTTGGAGATATAGAATTTATGACATGAACATCACAGTGTAATTTCGATATCCCTAGCAACATAGATAACAATCAGTCAATCACAATGAACATCTGTAACAAGAGAGACTCAAAATTCAAGAACAACAGAGAAAAACACACAGGACTTCAACAATCAAGACAAGATTAGAAAGAAACTTGCGCGATCCTAATGGACTTGCAGCTTCTCGAGGAATCGTATGCCATTGCAAGACCTCAACAAACTTGAATTCTTCTTCTACCTGTACAAATTTTGACAGATCAAATGGTACCCTAACTCACCTTGCTAAATTTAGCTTCTCAGAAGCATAGCATTCATTGGAAGCATAGCATTCATTGGAATACCTTCTATAAAATACCCTTTAAGAATGATAAGTTAAAAGTAAAAAAGGTCATTTCTTTTGCAAATAGAACAGTGCCTTTGAACTAAATAGATTTACATACAAGGAGGTTGAATTGATGAATATGGTGCATAGATATACATACCTTGGCTGCAAGCATTTCTCCTCATTCCCTTATTCACAGCTTTCATTCTCTTCTTCAGAGTTTTCGTCGTATGGCAACCCAATCTATGGAAAAAGTTTACAATGGGAAAAAATTGAAAGACATAAGAATGATGGATCTTCCTTTAAAAAAAAATTAAAAAACAAATACACAGAATAGAGGACTAAGATCAATATCAAGAAGGAGAATAGGATATCCACCTTAGCTTCAAGATCATGAATAACAAGTGCATCATTGCCAAGTTCTCGTTGCTCTTCATGAATTTTCTTTGCAGATTTCACGAGGGAAGGATAACAACTGTCTATCTCTATTAGTCGCAGTGTATTTCCAAAACCGTCAATTGGAAGTTCTTTCAAGTCCCAGCAAAATTTTAGGATTAGGCACTCCAGCTTGGGGAAATTCTCAGCATCTGCATTCCAGCATTTAAGATTTGAATGTGCAATGACAAAGATCTTTAATTCAGGAAACAAATCATCTGCTAGTTCCCATTCTGGACCGTAGAATGCGAAATTTTTCAGCTTGAGAACCTCGAGGTTTTTCAACCTTCCAATAATGTCCATGTCCTTCCACGGAAGATAAGTACTACGAAGAGTCAACTTTTTGAGGTTTTTTGGAAGAGCAGTTGGAAAATAAAAGCGCTTAACACTTCCCATTTCAACTTTTAATTTCTCCAGTAAATGCAAATGAACAAGACTGTCAAAAGCATTATGAGGCAGTTCATTGTCAATGTAAACCCATAGTTCCTTCAACTTTGGAACTTTTGTAAAGTCCGTGGTGCTTGGGTCTTTGCCAATAACTTTCAACCAAAGCAGAGTCTGCAGATTTTCTCGAACCAGTTTTGGCAGATATAGTGAAGATCTCTTGTCAACTATGTGCACGTGCCTTAACCATGGCAATTCCAAAATATCTCGAGGCAATTGCAAACGACATCCTTTCCTCCACGAACGAACAAAGAGAGTTTGCAGATTTACAAGCTTAATCAGCTGAAACTTCCCAAGAGAGCCTAAAGCAGATAAAGCCAAGTATCGCAAGTGAAACAAATCCTCTAGTTCACTAGGCAAACCATACCAACATTTTATTAGTGATAAGTCCAATACTCTCAACATCTTCAAGCCTGAGAATACCAACATGGACTTTGCAAGGTGTATATCTTTACCAAAGTAGAGAATGGAATGAACCTTATCAGAAGTAGGCCAATGAGTAGATGTGCAGCTGATCCAACGACAATCTGTAGAAGGCGAAGGCATGGTGTCTGTCGACTGTAATTGCTTTTCAACACTCAGAAAATTTTCGTTTTGAGCTTCTCTCCTGCACAAGTCATACAACATATCATGAAGCTTAAACGACTTGAGTTTGCCATCTAAGCTTCGCCTGCTAACTTGCACTAGATTTCGATTAATAAGATCGTGCAAGTAACTCTTCGCCACTTCCTCCAAACTCTTATCCTCCTCTTCCTTCAAAAAGCCCTCGGCAACCCATAAGTTGATCAATTTGTTCACAGGAATTTCAGTGTCTTCCGGAAAAACTCCCAAATAAATTAAACAAGCTTTCAATTGACTAGGCAAATAGTTGTAGCTCAAAGAAAGCATCCCTAAAAGTTTTTTATCAGGATCAAATGATGAGTTCATATTTTCAAAAACATCTTGCCAAGCTTGGGGTGACTTGTCTTCCAGTGCAGTTAAAACTCCTGCTATCACTATAATGGCAAGTGGCAATCCTTGACATTTCTTAACAATACATCTTCCAATTGGATCGAACTCAGGCTTGCGCAAATTATTTCCCACAAACACTTTTGTCTCAAAAAGATCCCAACTTTCCTCTGGACTTAGTATGCGAGAGGAATGAATATACTTATACTTACTTGATCTTGATGCATATTCGGCCACCTTTTCGTCTCGGGTAGTGATCAGGATTCGACTTCCATTGATGTTATTCGGAAAGCACCGAATGATTTCATCCCAAGCATCGCTGCTCCATATGTCATCTATGACAAGCAAATACCTATTACCCAACAAACGTTTGCGGAGTTCCTCTTTTAGTTTGCCACAATCCTCACTGTAAATTTTAGAGGCGGTTGGATCGGTGCAGTGTAAAAGGCGAATAAGCATCTCTTTAAACTGGTATTCTTGAGACACAACTGCCCATGCTCGAATCTTAAACTGGGACGCAATGCTTGGATCTTCGTAGACTCTTTTGGCTAGGGTTGTCTTTCCGATACCTCCCATACCTGTAATCGGGATGACTTTCCAATCTTTATAAGACAGGTGATCAACGACCATGTTCTTTATTTTCCTAAATTCATCCTCGCATCCTATCACTTCGTCTTTAGCGTTGCCTTCCTTCTGATTCTGGATCCTGTCTTCAAGTGTCTTGATATGTATTAACACTTGCTCCAAAGTTCGGTGAAGCCCACTGCGAGCCTCAGCTATTATAGAATCTCCATTGTTATGAGCAGCCAGATAAACCGCTCTGAGCTGTGATTCAATTTCAGCTTCTGCTCCAACAACTACGTCTCTGATTGTTGCAGCGAGTTGTTGATTGACAGTTTTTTTCTCCAACAGAATGGCTTGGAGAAAGCGGAGCTTGTTAGACAAGGATGCCGCTATCGTATGAACTTTTGTGTCATCAAGAATGTAATTCAATGGCAAAGGGGGTCGCAGAAGTTGATGATCTACTATTCCAAGTAGAGAAGTTACAACTACAAACGCCATTGATGGTATGAGGGGTGAAGCTCAAATGGGAATGTATACTAATGTTAGAACATGGCAAATTTTAGTGCGCTAGAATATAGGGCTCTCCAAATTAACCAATCATTATCCAAATTAATTTGGTTGTAATCCAATACAACTTTTTAGAGTTTGTTTGTAAATGTGGAAAATGTCGATTTCAAGAAAATGTTTGAAAAAAATAATTTAATTTTATATTGTTTGGTTGAAGGTAAGACAATTTATCTTTTCTGTTTGGTTGAAAGTTAAAGAAATTACATTTTTTCTATTTGATTTATTTTTTTTTTTGAAAATGAATTTTTTTTTAGTGCTACTAACTCTATTACATTGTAGTGTCTGTTCATTTATACTTTCTCAACCTGTTGAAGTACAAAGAGCAAGTCAACAACGCTTCCAATGAATCTCAATCTCATGACCTCCCATATAGAAAAATGAATATATTATTTGTTATATAATAATAATAATAACAAGTGAGCTTAGGGTAGTGTGGTGCTGTGATGGTCGTAATGGTTGTGGTGGTAGTTTTGGTGATTGTGGTGGTGGTGGTAATAATAATAATATGAAAACTAGAAAATATATTAGAATGGAGATAAATACAAAAAAATAAAGAATTCATAAAATATTTTCCGACAAAAAATTTAGAAAGATATTTTTCACAAAATTGAGTCTTTTTTTTATATTTTCTAGAATTAATATTTTCCTTTAACTTTATTTTCCTTAGACACTCAAACACACGAAAATCCCAATAATGACTTCTAGAAATCATTTTTCATATTTCTAAAAAGACCCTTAAACTTATTAAAGCCATGCAATTAACCTATTTGACGTATAATAACATATTATTGTAAGTCACCTGCCACACAAAGTGTCATATAGATTACAATTTTTTAATCATTAAAAATAAATTAAAATAATTATATTTTAAAAAAATACCATCAACAACAACAATCTGCCATCACAACCATCACAGCTTCTTCATCCATGTCCATCTGGACGAAGAAGTTTTGCGGGCTCTCTGTCAAACCGGATGAAAAGCATATGCTTGATATGCCTGATATTACAACATGCACTATCACATGGTTTAGTATTAAAATTGCGCCGTTAGTAACAATTTTGATTATGTCTATATAATTTCGTTATTATGTGTTTCTATAATTTAATACATTCAACAGAATTATCTTAATACATTTTTTTCTAGAAAATTCCAAAATGCATGTATTGACATCTAATGCAACATTTGACTACAACCGCTATTTTGCTCCATGGTCGTTCGGTAAGAATTGAAGTTACCGTTGAGAACATACACTTCACTATGGGAACTTTAGGACTCGTTTACTAACTGAAAAATGTCTCCAATTCAATTTCCTTAAAAACTGAAGAACTGGAGAACATAAAACAGAAAGCATGTTTACTAGCTAGCACAATTTTCCATTTTGAAAACAGGAAACAATTTTTTAGTTTTCTAGAAAACTGAAAAACTAATAAAAACTGTTTTCTAAATTGAAAACAGAATCATCGATCTATCATTTATTTAGCTATATGTCACTATAACCACATTCTCACCATTATCTACTTACATATTTATTCATTATTATGACTATATTCATTTTCATCTTCTTTTACTTATCACCATCTTCTTTTACTTATCACCATCTTCTATCTTTTGTACTTGCATTACTTATTTATTTATATTTAAACATAACTTATTTGTTTATGCTTAAAGTTAGACATTATTCACATTATTATCAAAATTAAAAATTGAACTATATACCAAGTTTTATATTTTGATTGAACGTAATCAATTGATGATTGGTTAGGATATTTTTATTTATGTTATATTGTAATACAAGTTTAGTCCGGATATCGGATATTGAAATTTCACATATATTACTATATATATTAAAATTCAAAGTAAAACTTATATATTTATATACATATAATACAAATGAATATATCAAAAAATATTTTAAATATTAGCTCAAAAAATATTACAAGTAATATTATTTAATTTTAAGTGAATTTAATAGGCTATTCGTTCAGATATATTTTTATTTATATTGTATACAAATATAAATTTGGTTCGGATATCAAATGTAAAAATCTTGCATATATTGGACTTAAAAGAAAAAACTATATTTATTATATTTAAATCAAATATATTTTAAATATAAGGTCTAAAAATCACTCAAAATTAAATTTGTGTTAATTTTACAGCGTTAATATAAAAATAAATAAATTTGACAAAATAAGTGTTAGTAAACAAGTTTTCTAAACTGAAAACAGAGAAGGAAAACTGAAAAATTAGAAAACAGTTTCCGTGGGTCCTTAGATTTCATGATAGAAAATGATTTATATCCTTGAGACATTGTACTTTTTAGGGATACTGGTTTCTTCACTTTTGAAACTTTTTTCTACTATGACTACAATAACGCCACCTACTTCAACGGCGAGATGAAACTGGAGCCAAATCGTTATATGGGGCCTACATAACATCTCGCCATTATGAACAATGTAACATTACACTATAATCCACAAAGTATAGATTATACACTTAACTACATATATTATTGATTCATTTTTTGTTATATTTTAGACCAAATATGTGTTAAGGCGATGTCCACTATCCCACCATCCTTGTCATTTAATAAATTACAAAGATGACACCATTCCTGATATATTGATTTCTCTGCACCTTCAACGGTAAGAAATAATATACATTAACGTATACATTCAACTTCCGTCAAAATGATACTTTTATTTACTAACTTCTTCTTACATTTCTCTACTCATGCTTTCTTGTGTACATTTCTCAACAACTCAAACGTCTCTAGTAACACTTTAAAACCAATTATTAGAAATCGAAAACTAGAGGTTTACGTCGATGCAACATTATTTATGCAATTGTGGGAGGAAATAGTAACATATTTTCAAATTGATGCAATAGATGGTGTTGTATTATTCAATACACAGGACAACGTCATACTAACGATGATGATTTGTATTTGTAATGTTGAGAATATTTATCAATGGTCGATTAAATATTACATTCTTGATAACATGTACTCCGTATATAAACTAAAATTGCTAAATGAATCATAATTATGAACACAACAATTTAACATTCTCTTTTATGGTTTTGGGTTATAAACCTAGCAGCCTTAAGATTGAATAATAAGCAAGCCGGCCTCCTCATTTTTTAATACAAGTTGACTGTCTCAGCCAGCTAATTAAAGTATTTTATAGTAACTGTACTGTTAATTACATGCATATAATGACAATAAAAAATTTGTTGGCCAGTCAATAAAATTGTGGGTAGACAGCCAACTTATATTTAAAAAAGAGATTTTCTTATTATTCAATTTTAGGATGGCACATTAAATAACAAAATAGGAAATGTCAATTACTACATAGCTGTCTACCGCATGCACTGTACTCATTCGAATTTTTAACTCCTTGGTTGTTTGCCTCCTGAACTTGCGGGTCATTTTAAATCTTTTTTATTAAAAAATCATTCAATTACGGAGTATTATATATGTGCTCTTATTTTATTCTAGAATTTTACCTTAATGATCAATAATTGGTGTTAATTCATTCGAGTAAATGTCATTTTAAAAAAGTCAATTAAATATATATATATATATATATATATATATATATATATATATATATGGATGAGTTCTGGTGCGTTAACTTGCGAAGGTGCGGTTAGATTTGAGCCGTTGATCAAATCTAGATCAACGGCTCAAATCATTGAAAATTTAAAATAAAAAAAAATCACATGTATAACAACTAGTACTTAAACCTATACATGTACTCAATTCTATACTCAGCTCTATATACGGTGCACCCAAATGCGGATGCGCGGTGAGATGAGAGCCATTGATTTTGCCTAAATCAACATTCAGGATTAACAATGATTAAAAAAATGCAGTGGCAATTTGGTCTTTTTACATCTAGATCAAATTTAAAGTGCATGGTTTTTGTGCTTGTGGTGCGTGGATTTTGAGCTTAAGGTGCATTAGTTGTTGAAACTTAAGTGCATCGATCTAAAGCTTTAGGTGCGTGATTTTTTTTCTTAAGGTGTGTAGTTTGTGTGCTTAAGATGCATCCGTTGTTGAAACTTAAGTGTTTCGGCCTAAGGCTTTAGGTGCGTGGTTTTCCTTTTTAAGGTTGTGCATTTTTTCCAACTTAAGGTGCGTTGTTTTCTTTCTTAAGGTGCATCGGTCTAAAGCTTTAGGTGCGTGGTTTTCCTTCTTAAGATGCATTGTTTTTCTTCTTAAAGTGTTTAATTTTCCTTCTTAAGGTGTGTCATTTTTCTACAATTTGCTTCTTTAATTCATAAGTTTTGTTTTGGCCAAAGACACAGTACATGAAGAAAAAGCTTTCCAAGAACTTTTGTCAAACCTTACAATAGGACGCGAATTTTTTTTAAATTTTCATTGATTTGAGCCATTGATCTAAATTTTCACATAGAAATGCTTGACGGTGCATTTAGACTCAAAGCACCAACAAGCATATCTAAATGCACTAGTCATTTACTCTAAAATTCGTGTTCGTTTGTTAAGATTTGTAGAGTGTTCGTATTCATGTTCGTTTGTTAAAGTTTTTGAACACGTTCGTGAACATGTTCATTCACATTCATGAACGCTTAATAACCAAACAAATGCACATGTTAATGATCACAATTCGTTCATTAACAATAAATAATCTAATAACCAAGGCAAAAACTTGTGTGAGACCGTCTCACCATGAGACGGGTCGGGTCGGGTCGGGTCGGGTCAAGATTCAAATGTAACGCTTATATGCACAAATGCCATACTTATATGCTCAAATGTAATACTAATCAGGAATAAAATTTTTGTTACTTATTAGGATAAATGTAATACTTTTAAGGGAAAATACAATACTTTTACATTTCGATTTAAAAGTATTACATTTTTCCTCAAAAGTATTGTATTTGCCCTTATAAGTGAGAGTCACTTGTCAACATTACTTATTATGAAAAATGTATTACTTTTATCTTATAAGTAACAAAACTTGTATTTTTGATTAGTGTTATATTTGAGCATGTAAGTGTGAAATTTGCACATATAAGTATGACATTTGCATGCTGCTTTGACCCGACCCGACCCGTCTCACGAATAAGGATCCGTGAGACGGTCTCACACAAGTGTGACCCAATAACCAAACAAATACACATGTTTTTTTTTTGAAAATAAACAAATACACATGTTAATGATCACAATTTGTTCATTAACAATAAATAATTTATGTTCATAAACAATAACTAAACAAATTTATGTTCATAAACAATAACTAAACAAACAGCACGACAACTATATATATATATATATATATAAAATCAAGTGCGGTTATATGCTCCAAGTGAAAGATGGGGCTTAATTTGAGCCCTTTATTCAATAGTCATCAATCTCAGTCGTTGATTTTGAATATGAATTGTGGGTAGACAGCCAACTTGTATTTAAAAAAAGAGAATCTCTTATTAGATGACACATTAAATAAGAAATTTGCATATTTTCAAAAAAAAAATTGCATTGTTAATTATGACTACTACGGAGTATTAATTAACAAAATAGGAATCAATTACTACATAGCTGTCTACCACATGCACTGTACTCATTCGAATTTTCAACTCCTTGGTTGTTTGCCTCCTCAACTTGCGGGTCATTTCAAATCTTTTTATTAAAAAATCATTCAATTACGGAGTATTATATATGCTCTTATTTTATTCTAGACTAGAATATTACCTCAATAATCAATAATTGGTGTTAATTCATTCAAGTAAATGGCATTTTAAAAAAGTCAATTAAAGAAAGAAATCAATACAACCGACCCTATTACATTGTATTATCTTTTTATCTCTTGAGATTCGATCTCATAACCTCACATATGTAAAACTTCACATATGTAAGAGTTACTACATGTCATCTAAGCACAAAGTGCTTGGCAAAGAAATGTATATGTGTATACGCGTGAGCATGTGCGTGTGCCTGTTCACTTTTTTATGTGAGATTGTGAGATGAAATCATGACCATTCAATATTTGGTTTCAATGGTTTTGATTGATTTCAAACAGGAAATGCCAATTAATACATAGATGTCTACTACATGCACTGTACTCATTCGAATTTTCAACTCCTTGGTTGTTTGCCTCCTGAACTTGCAGGTCATTTTAAATCTTTTTTTTATTAAACAATCATTTAATTACGGAGTGTTATTATATACGGAGTATAAAAAGAGGTACCCTAGTAAAAAATGAGATTAGATATCAACTCTTGATCTGGTTCAGATCAACGTCCCTGCATGAAGAAAAATTTTAAAAAAAAATACAGTGACATTTTGATAATTTTTTTCCTAACATTGAGTGCAAAGATTCATACAATAAAGTGCAAAAGTTTTATACTACAAGTGTATAAGTTCATAGTATTAGTTTAAAAAAAATACTGTAGCACTTTGGTATTTTTTTCAAGGAATAAGATTCAAATTGACCACTGAACATAACTTGAAATTGCAATTAGGCCACTGAACAAAAAGAAAAGTGCAATTAGGCCACTGAACACTCCAAATGTATGCAATTTTACCTGATAGCAGGTTACCATCCATTTCATCAGGTTACTTGCCTATGTGAATGGTGAGTTGGCATTTTAAAATAAAATTTAAAAAATTAAAATTTTTAAATAATAATAATAATAAAAACACCTGCAGCCACCCCCTTTAATAATATCCTTGTCACCTTGATAGAAAATATGTAGATGAATCAAATTTAATTAATTAATTAATTAATTAATTATTATTATTATTTACGAAAACTCAACTTCTTTCACAAAATAACTTTTGCTTTATGATTTTGGATGAAAATTTCAGTTGTTTTGTGAAAGAAGTTGATTTTCCGTAAATAATAATAATAATAATAATAATAATTAAATTTGATTCATCCGCAGGTTTTTTATCAAGGTGACAAGGGTATTATTAAGGAGGGGAAGGGTGTGGCCGCCGGTGTTTTTTTTTTTTTTAATTATTATTATTATTATTATTATTATTATTTTAATTTTTTATTTTAATAGTTTATTATTAAAAATTATTTTAAAATGTCAACCCACCGTCCATGTAAGCAAGTAACTTGATAAAATGGATGGTAACCTGATATTAGGTGAAATTGCATACATTTAGAGTGTTCAATGACCTAATTGCACTTTTTTTTGTTCAGGGGCTAATTGCACTTTCAAGTTACGTTCAGTGACCAATTTAAACCTTATTCCTTTTTTTTAACTTTGAAGTACAAAAATTTATACTACAAGTGCATAAGTTTTTTACTACGAATTCAAAGAGTAATATTAGTTTGAGATATTTACAAAAGTGTCACCTTATTTTTTCTAAATTAATATTTGAAAGTGCGTGACTATATATACACACACACACACACACACACACACACACACACACACACACACTAATAAGAGTCGATAAAATTTAGTAATATTAGTATCTACTATATATATATACTAATAAGAGTCAATAAAGTTTAGTGATATTAGTATTTCCACCAGTGCGATGTGCGGAATGGATTTGTTATAATTGCATTGAGGAAGGAAGGAAAATTTATAACTGCAGTTTATACAACAGAAATTAGGTGTCTATAAGCTATAGTATAGATTAGTATTTTTTTTTCCTACTTTATTATCTATTATATTATTTACTTTTCCTAAATACCCCTGCAACTCTTTTAGTTTAAACTTTAGTAACCGAATATTTCGTTAACTATTTATTATTATTAACTTACTCATTAATTTTCATAAGGAAGACCTTAGGTTCGAACATCATCCCAATCAAAATTGACATAATTGTTGAACATATATTATGAATATGTTAGAGTGTATTAAAAAATATATAATATAAAATTTAACATAAACTTTGGTCAATTAATTAGCCAGATTATATTGAGCATCAAATATTACAAATAAGAAATCTTAAAAATCATTTAATTGCATTAAAAAAAAAACAAGTCTATGTTAAGTTTTCATTTCCTTTTTTTTTTAATTACTCTTATTTTGATTATTTAGAACACGACTCAATATTTTAATTATATATTTGCATTATTGGAAATGATTTAGATTATTATGGTATTAATAATTTTTATCTGTATTTTTATAATGATATAGTTATATATTACTTTACAAACGTTATACTATTATTTTTTTATCGGGCATAATTGTTGTTAATGGGGTGGGGAGGGGGTTAGGGTAACAAAGCATATATATAAATATAGAGAACTCGAGTTCAAGCAATAGTGTTTAATCACGATATTGAAATGTATATTATGATACACTCACACCAAGGCCATGTTTGGTTATTGACAAATCCGCCAAAACTACTGTTTGGTTATCTAGTGGTTTGGAGCAGCAAAGCTGGAATCCCAATCGCTACTCAGGGCAACGTTTGGGTTTGGCATTTTGGGAAAAGGAAATCATTTTCGCAAAACGCCCTCATTATTAAAAAAAGAAAAAGAAAATTAAACTGCATTAGGGCGAGAAGCCAAAAGGCTTCTCAAGCTGCCTGCCTGCCCATCCAAATTCCGGATAGGCAAGAATTAGCAGAGAACTACGGAGCCTTATAGGAGTCTCAAGGCTCTAACTTCCACTTTTCCCACCGATGTGGGAAAAGTGGACGATAAGGGGAACCTGCGACTCCCTTTATTTTTTTAATTGTTGTTTTAATTTCTTTTATAATAATAATAATAATAATAATAATTATTATTATTATTATAATAAAATATATGTATTTCCTTTTAAGTCATTTTACATATTATCCGCTGACAATATCAAACAATTGATTTTACCAAACATCTTTTTACAAACCGCTAATACAATCCGTTGGTCAAACCCACTAACACAGTCAGCTATTCGCTAACCGCTAACACAATCCGCTATCCGCTATCCGCTAACCGATGATTGTCAAACAAGCCCTAAATCATGGTATACTATTTCAAATGCTATTGTCAAATCTATGCGACCTAACTACAAAGTTCTTGATCAGAAATACAAGCACACATGGACTTTAAATGGTAGGACCATTGTCCAAACAATTGATAATGATGACCCCCCCCCCCCCTCCAAAAGCTCCAATTGAACAAGTTTACACATCATTCTCATAATTTTATCAATGCATGAAAGCTTTAAAAGAAATTGGTAAGTTAATTTTCACTATATCATTATAACAATATCTATTGTAATCATATATTTTAATTATTTATCCACATCCCCTATTGATAGCAATTGTAGCAATTTTCATTGACAAACTCTCAAAATAATTTGTCTTAACACCGAATAGAAATTTTAAAAATAATCAATTACTTCATTGTTGTTGATGAAAAAGTAAGTTCCCCACTCTATTACTCTTATTAAATTAAATAAATTAGTAGTTACAACAAAAAATAATACATATGTATTTCTTTAATTTAGAATTATGTGTCTACAATACCTTTATTCAAAAAATTATTATCAATAAATTAAATAAGAGAAATAATTTCATTAGTTATATTGTCTTTATTACGTCATAGTTGTTCACTTTAAAGGTAAATTGTATTTCTTTATTAAGATTATTTAAAATGTTCAAATATCGACTGCCTTATGTAATCTTATTCCTTAAACTAGTAATTTCTCTAACCACAATAACTTATTCAACAATAACTTATTCAACAATAATGGTTGAACCAAATGAACCCGAGTAGAACAGCTAAAAGGCTTGTATGCTTTTATGTTAATAGTAATATGTAAATGTTAATTAGATAATCATTATCTCATGTATCTACATTTAAAACTCATTATTAAAAATGTCAGGATAATAGAACATCGTGACACACTTGGCAATTGGCACATTGAAAAACTGTTAAGACTATAACAATGTTGCAATCAATTTGACAAATCTAGAAAATGAAGAAATTTCAAAATAGTCATTGTTGTTGCATTCATTGATCCTGTATGTAAAATACTTATTGTGAATTCATTAAATATATCAGAATTAATATAAATTTTACAAAGTTGTATTTATTTAGACTATCGTGTTTAGACTAAGTATTTAGACTATCAATTTTACAAAGTTGCAAACATTTATTTTAATGACAATTATAATGAATATATCATATTATCTTACATTCATATACTTTGAATTACCTATTTAAATAAACAAATTCGACATTCAATGACCTATTTTTGAACTTATCATATATAATATTACATTGATATACTTTGAAATATTTATTTAAATATATACCTTGGGCATTAGCTCATTCGCACAATGCGTGTGTAAAACTAATATATACTATAAAGTGCAAAGATTTATATTACAAATTAAAGTGTAAAAGTTTTATATTATTACAAGTTTTACAAAGATTGAAAATTGTTTTCATTTTTTAGAGTTGTCAATCTCACCTCATTTTTTGTTTGGGTGCGTCTTTTCACCTTATGTGGACCCTATATATATAAAAGACCAATGTGACACTCTTAAAATACTTGAACTTGCTGTGAAATTGATGCAATGATCAAAGGCTAAAAAGACAAATAACTCCTCTAGTAACTTTAGTACTTAATTTGGAGGGCAACCTCAAATATGTTCATGAGAAAACCTAACAAAGCTGCATCTTTGATTCTTTGAAGCAGCTGAAGGCTCACGTGAGTATGTTCGGGGATTGGGTCGTCGTTACTCGGGTCGCACCCTACGTCCTGCACTACTTCTCTGATCAAAAGGAGGAGCTCAAGCTCGAATTATAGGCCATTTGGTAACAATTGCTTCTTCTCCAAACTATTCTATCTATGCATTTCTCTACATGCATACCGTCGATCGAGTTTTCCCGCTGGTATTGTGTGTTTTGATTATTCGATCTTTTGTGGGTGTCTGTGTGGTTTCATGTATAGTGTGCATCTTCTGTTTTATGTCTATTGGATTCACTGAGATCTTACCAGTTGTTTAGTTTCTTTTCTCATTCTATTTGACGACTATTTCTATTTAATCATTGGATTTTACAATGAGTGTTCTATAAAATGCTTGTGAGCTTGTGTTACTTACGACTATCATTGATTGAATGCATTTTGCTTGAGATGCAATTGTGTTAGCAATAGGTACACAGAGCACGTACAGTTTAAGCTGCCAGAACTGGACAAGAAATATTTAATTTGTAGTCTTAATAGAATCATGTTCAGTTTTATAAGGATATAGCAGTGCTGATCGAGTAAGTAAAATTTGATTGGTTTCTCAAACTTTAACCAGAATCAACTACTGAAGTCATAGATGAGTGTATTTTTTTTAGAGTTGTTGATCTCATCTCATGTTTTACTTGGATGCCACTTTTCACCTTATGTGGACTCTATATATAAAAGACCAATGTGACAATCTTAAAATACTTGAACTAGCTGTGAAATTGATTCTATGATCAAAGGCTAAAAAGAGAAATAACTCCTCCAGTAACTTTAGTACTTAATTTGGAGGGCAACCTCAAATATATATATATATATATATATATATATATGATGGATACCCCCATCGGGTACTTGACCCGAAGGGTCCTGGTATCTGGAGCCCGCCGACTGGCTACACATTTTCAGCTTGTGGTCCGTATGGAAGGACCTGGGTGGTCCGGCTTATACAGGCAGTCGGGAGGTGGCGTCCGACTAGGTGCGCTCTGAGAGGCGGCAATACTAAAAGAATCCAGCATTTATGACAGATTCGCATGTATTCTTTCCTAATCCAGATTTGGCAAGTATTTTTTACGGTTTGATAGCTTAAGTAACTTTCCTAAGACTATATTTGTTAAGATATTTCCATGTTTTCAAGGCCTATTATTCTTGTATAAATACCCCTGGATCACATTATTAAGGGTTTTGACTTTGATGCAAGCATAGTTACTCTGTTCAACTATTCTTGTGTTATTCTCTGTTATTGTCTATAAGTTTTTACAGTAGTATTGATTAGTCGAACGGTTATCTCGCAGCCATGAAAACCAACAATATATATATATATATATATATATATATATATATATATATATATATTAACGGTTAAAAATCAATGAAAACGTGGAAAAACGTGGTGACATTTTTATACTTTCATGCACCATGCATATTTCTATAGTTGGCTAAGTTCTGGTCTATGATGTATTGAGTAGTGGCCTGGTTTGTGTGCATCACAAAGTAATGGTTTATTTGTGTTTCACATAGAAATGATTGGCCATGCATTTAGATTCAAAGCATCATTAAGCATATCTAAGTGTACTATTAAACATAGTGCATTTAGACTCAAAGCATCATTAAGCATATCTAAGTGTACCATTAAACATATCTAAATGTATCAGCTATTATACATATATAAAATTATAAAAATACTACTGAATTTTTCTTCCTTTGCATTGATTTTCAACCTTTGATCTAAGATTATCCAATAATGAACCAGATATGTTAATAAAATTGTTGGTTCGGTCTTCGTAGACGGCCAACTTGTATTTAAAGGAGAGATTTTCTTATTATTCATTTTAAGATAACACATTAAATAAGAAATTTGCTTTGTTAATTATCAACTAGTATTAATAAAATAGCAAATGTCAATTACTACATAGCTGTCTAGCACATGCACTCATTCTAATATTCAACTCCTCGGTTTTTGTTTACCTCCTCAACTTGCGGGTCATTTTAAATCTTTTTTATTTTTAATTAATCAAAGTATCATTCAATTATTATATATGGTTTTATTTTATTCTACAATTTTACCTTAATTATTAATAATTAGGTGACATTTAGTTAGTGATTTTTGTGCTTTACTATACCTTATTGTACTTTACTACACTTATTATTATATTTGTTTGCTCACTTTTGTTAATATACCTCAAATCATTTAGTAATCATAAATTTATTATTATTACTTTTTCTTATTTTCAAACAATAGAATAAAAGAAAAGTAAATAAAGTTATTGTTTATGCATTCAATATAGAATTTAAATATATATACAAATAGTGTGTGCAACAAAAAGACTTATTTCACTTAAATTCATTACATTTGTTAAGTATTTTATTCCAATTACAATTTCCAATGGAGTGTTTGGTTTGCATGAATTGAAATTTCATGGCAGTGTAATATTCATGAATTGCAAAAATACATTGTTTGGTTGGAGACAATTGCAATTGCAATTCATAGCCCCTCGTCTGAAATGCAATTCAGCCATACAAAGGAAAGGGAAAAAAACGAGAAAAAAAATGACATATTTCTCCTTGTTGATTAATATGATTATAAAAATAATTATTACTCCATATTACACAATGACGTTTAGTCTATATATATAAAGTTTATATATAAATCACTTGTTTTCTTCCCATCCCCAATAATTATATTCCTGGCCAATAAGCAGATTTAATTTTGATGGTGTAGGAAATTGAAAATTAAGGTGGATCATATGATATGATGTAGCTTAGGCAAAATTTGATGTGGCCAAAAGTGTGTGTAGGTAATAATAGATCAGATAGCAGAGGGGTTGGAAGTTGGAAGTGAAATAATCCGTTTCCTCATCACATCGGATCGATGCAATAACATTCTTCACCGTACCATCTATCATTTCTTGTTAAATCCATTTGAGCAATAAGCAGAAGATGAAACCGAGTCCAAACTAAGTGAATTAGTTTATTTGGCATTGGCAGGTGACAATCCAAGCAGGACTGCAGGAGGCTGCTGCTTGTGAAGATCTGCTTATATTAGCTAGCTAGCTTGCAACAATTGAAGTTGTGATGGATGATATTGAGTCGATTGATGAAGAGCGCATCAGTAATGATCTGCAAATAAGACGAACCGGTACCGCCTCACTTGATGATGATGATGATGATGTACTACCACCGCTGCCGCCGCCGCCACTACCTAAACTCGCATCCGCCTGGGATTATTTTTTTCCTTTGGAGAATGAAATGGTCGGACTCAAAGATGGATATGAGAAAATAATGGGCATGCTCATTGGAGGCGGGCACAAGGAACGAGAAATCATCTCAATTGTTGGAAAGGGTGGCGCAGGGAAAACCACTCTAGCTGAAAAAGCTTATGAGGATCCATTAGTTTTGAGTGAGTTTGACATTCGAGCATGGATCCGTGTATCTGAAGAATTCAGTAGAAGCGAAGCACTTCTGAGCCTTTTACGATGTATTTCTTCATGGAACACCGAAATCCCCCAAGGAGACGATACTGATGATCTGCTAGGATTACAAATCCGCAAACGTCTGCTAGGCCAAAGGTATTTGATTGTGATTGATGATCTTGGGAGTACACAAGTATGGGATGACATTCACAGATATTTTCCTGACAATCTCAACAGAAGTCGAATCCTGATAACTACTCGAATACAGCAAGTGGCTGAATATGCTTCCTCATCAGAAGCATTTATTTACCATATACGTTTTCTAGATCCGGTTGAAAGCTGGGATCTATTTGTCAGGAAAATGTTTAATAGAGGAGTTTGTCCACAAGAACTCGAGCCAATTGGGAGAAAAATTGTTGAGATATGTGGTGGATTACCACTAGCAATTGTTCTGATTGCCGGACTTCTCGAAAGGCATGGCATGAAACCAGAGCAGTGGAAGGATTTTGCTCAAAATATTAATTCAACATTAATGGGAATGGACTCTCATTCAGTTTCAGGGGTACTTGCATTGAGCTACAATAACTTGCCAACCTACCTGCAAACTTGTTTGCTATATTTGGCAATTTTTCCCGAGGACAGTGACATTGATGTCAAGAAATTGATGAAATTATGGGTGGCAGAGGGATTTGTAGAGCCAGAAATGGGCAAGAGTTTAGAAGAGGTAGCAATGGATTACTTGTATGATCTTGTTGCCAGAAATCTAGTTCTAGTTGTGAAGCAAAGTTTTGATGGGAAAGTCAAATCATGTACGCTTCATGATTTGCTACGTAGCTTTTGCTTCAGAAAAGCACAAGAAGAGAACATGTTGGTTGTTAGTAATGAATATCGAGATGATCTTGTAGGAACAGAAGAACAATCATCAAAACTTGGTGGTTGTTGGATGAGTTGCCAATCCCGTCGTTGGCCATTTACACCAAGTTCTTTGAATTACAATTGGGGTAAAATCCGTTCCCTTCTCTATTTTGGAAAAGATTTATACCTTAGAAAATGCAGCTTCATATTTCCATGTCTCAAATTGTTAAGAGTTTTGGATTTATCTTTAATAAAATACCGGAATGGCATGCCCAATGAAATTGAGAACTTGATTCATTTGAGATATTTAGCTTTAACCACTACTGGTTCTCTTTATAACTTTCAATTGTTTAAACTCCAAAGTTTGCAAACTCTCATTCTCTTTTCGTGGATGGGAGAGTGTCATTTGCAAGTGTGTAATGATATTTTGGATTTGCCTTGGTTAAGGCATGTGCACCTTGACAAGGGATCTTCACTTGATCTCCCAAGCTCAGTTCAAGAAAATTTACAAACTCTTTTCTGGTTGAAAATTGCTAGTTGGGACTCAAAACCCCGGGATTTCACAAGGGTTCCAAATTTGAAGGAATTGGGGATTTACATTGAAGGCGAAGTGTCGAGTGATGCTTTTGATGGTCTTGCTCAATTATATCGTCTTGAGAAGTTAAAATTTGAATTGGGAAGGGTCGATCACTTTTGTCTCTCAATTTCTTTTCCACCAAATCTCAAGAAGTTAACTCTTTGTAAGACCTATCTTCCATGGGAGGAGATGGATATTATTGGCAAACTTCCCAATCTTGAAGTACTAAAGCTAAAAGATTTTGCTTTTTGTGGCCCAATATGGAAACCAAGTGTTGAGACGTTTCATCGACTAAAGTTCTTGCTTGTTGCGCATTCGGATCTCGAACATTGGGATGTTGATGTAGATTATCTTTTTCCCGTCTTGGAGTACTTAGCCCTAAGATATTGCTGGTACTTGAAAGAACTTCCAAGTGGTTTTGAAGATAATACCAATCTTCGATTAATTGAGTTAATCGATTGTTGTTCTTCTCTTGTGGATTCTGCAAAGATTATTCAACAAAATCTTAGTGATTATGGATATGATAATCTTCTTGTTCGACATTTTTTAACCAAGGTTTATCTCTATTTCTCATTTCTTAATTTCAAATAATGAGTTCTAAGTCTTTTGATTCCGGGTTTATTTTAAAATCCTTCTTATCTTGTTTTGTCTAGGACGAATTGCAAAAGGATGAAAGTTCGAAAGAAGAGAGAAAATATGCAATTTGATTATTTTGTGATTGAGCAAAACTGGTTTAGGCAAGGTATGTACCTATGGAAGATTAACACCAATCAATTTTCATATCCTTTGAACTATTTAATATTGATAGCCTGATAGGATATTGCATTTCATATCTCTTTTTCTGATTTTTATAAAATTCTTATACGATTGCTATACAAAATTGTTGGATATTTTTTCTACAGTATGAATAAGGATTTAAGAAGAAAATCGGATAATTTTTTATTTTCTTAGAAGTTTCTTATCAATCCTTTACTAAGGTAAAATGGCTATAATCGAAATGTAATATTAAGTTTGTTTTGACATTTAGATATAGAAAGGGGAGGACATTCTATTTGGTTATTTGCAAATAATTTTAGCTTTTCAATTTGTGTTTCTTGAAGGGAATCAGTAGAAGCTATAATGAGGCAAAATTCCCAGAAATATATATGTCCCTTCCTGCTGGCAGATGTTTCATTGAGTTGCTGATGTTGCAGTTGATGTATTATTGTTGAATTTCTTCATCAGATCAGTCAATGTGATTGGTTTTTGTTAGGATTGTGGTTGTTCTGTCTCTTTGGTATTTTGGATTGGATTCCTTCAAGTGTTAATGTTTTGGTCTTATCTATCAAATCAAAATAATATTTGGTTCCCAAGAATAATGTGATTGTTGGAAAATGAACACAAGTGCTGGACAGCTCTGTAATATGTTTTACTTTTGAGATTAAAAATGACTTGGTTGCATATACCATTGGCTTTATATGTAATTACAAATTTGCTCTATACTCTTTGCAGTTCTTGCTCAAGATTTCAAAAAGATCAGGCCTGTTTGGTGCATTTTTTGTGATTTATTTTTATGTTTTTACAATTATTTTCCTTTTTCTTTTTAATTAAAAAATTGAAAACATGTTTATCAACCTTTATTTTCCTTATTATGTTTAAAATAAGGAAGTATGGAAAAGGCAAAAAATTTTGTAAGACTAGGATCGTTATTCGTGAGATGGGTCGGGTCAAAATTAAAAAAATAATAATAATAAAAATTGTACTACTTATACTAAAAAATACAATATTATTTATTACTTATAAAAAGAATGCAATACTTTTATATTTTCATTTAAAAGCATAACATTTAACATTTTATTCTTGATTAATATTAAACTTTTCAATATAAGTATTATATTCTTATCTTGACCCAACTCATCTCACATCACGAGAGTCACTCAAAATTTAATTAATTGTTTTTCTTCATTTTTACCAACATAGAATGCTGCTGATAATAATATTGAATGGTGTGGTTATGTGTGCACTTTAGATCAACTCGGTTAGATCTAAATTTTATTTAAATATTCAAAATTTTGAATGCTGCTTTCAAATTTTAATTCAAAAAACAAAAATAATATCTATGAATGACATTACGTAAAAAAACATAACTATCATAACTATGTTCAATTGATAGTCGGGCATGAAACATGTTAGGTTGCAAATAGCAAATCGACTCGAGAAAATCAATAGACAACTTTTACAATGATACAAAAAAATCCATGCGCCCACCTGGATGCTAATCTGTGTCCCACGCACATGCAGTTCTTATATCGTGGACTGCGGTCCACAATGCACTATGGACCGCGGTCCCACAACGACGTCGTTTTAGTAAGTGGGAGACGGAATCCCGTAATTGACACTACAGTTCATTCCAAAAGATACTGCCTTACATTTGTTTTGATATTATCGAATGAAATTGTAGTTATATCAAAATGTAACTGTAGTTGTGTTGAAATGTAACTGCAGTGTATATGAAAAGATACTGAATAATAGTTTCACATTTGTGTTTGATATTATCGAATGAAACTGTAGTTATATCAAAATGTAATTGTAGTTGTGTTGAAATGTAACTGCAGTGTATATGAACAGATACTGAATAACAGTTTCACTTTTGTGTTTTTATATTATCGAATGAAACTGTAGTTATATCAAAATGTAACTGCAGTTGTGTTGAAAGGTAACTGCAGTTGTGTTGAAATGTAACTGAAGTTGTGTTGAAATGTAACTGCAGTATATATGAAAAGAAAGTGAGTGGCGCGAATTCATCCGTATGTTTTCATTAATCAAAACGACGTCGTTTTGGGATCGCGGTCCACTATGCACTGTGGACCACGGTCCACGATATAATTTGCGACGCACATGGGGCGCAATTGTGCTCTCATTTGGTGGACCCCGTTTTGAGCTAGCAAAATCCTCTCCTTGCAGGAGAAAGAACTTGCCTTATTTCCACCACCCATTTGCGCAAATTATATTGTGGACCATGATCATATCTGATACTGCAGTTGTGTTGAACGGATACTGTAGTTGTGTTGAAAAGATACTGCAGTTGTGTTGAAAGGAAATTGCAGTTGCACGGAACAGAGGACATTCATCCGTTCAGCACAACTGCAGTATCCGTTCAACACAACTGCAGTATCTTTTCAACACAACTGCAGTATCCCTTCAACGCAACTGCAGTATCAGTTCAACACAACTGCAGTATCAACCATGACCCATGGTCCACAATGCACTGTGGACCATGGTCCACGGTATAACGACTGCCCCATTTGTTAACAAAATTATTTTCAAGATTTTATTTCTTAAACTGGGTCAAGATCCACTATTGGGGAGGGCCTTAGCTTGTAATGCAGACTTTGAAACACTTTCGCATCAATAAAATCTTTTGTGTTTTTCTTGTTCCGAAACAATTAAATCTTCAATTCCAATGACTCCTTATATCCAATTCGTCTGGCAGAGTATATAAAAAAATGTAAATTATAATATCTCTTACTTACTTTGAACAACAATCTCTATGTTTTCCTTCCAACGTGAGATCTCAAACTGTTCTGGCAACATTTTCTTTTCTATTAATCTTGAAATGTATTACTCGAGTATTTTTATTTTTGAAAGTGAAAGAAAAGATAAAAAATGACTTGGTTGCGTAGACCATTGACTTTAGATCGTTGACAATGCAAGTCCATAGCTCAGCTCAAAGTAAATTCACATTCCTCGCTCAAGATTTCAATCTGAGCTCTGATTCCATCTTTCTGTACTAGCTAGCTAGCTGAGTAGAACTCTCCAATGGCATTTGTTGTCGTAACTTCACTACTGGGAGTTGTAGACCAACACTTTCTGCAACCCAATCAATTCTTGACCAATATTCTCGACGATTCACAAATAGCCGTCTCGTTATCCAACAAGCTCCGATCTCTGCAAGCCTTTCTGGAGGAATCGGAGATCCAAACCGCAGATGAAGCTCTGGACGCGAAAATCCGAGACGTTGCCGTCGAATTAGAGGCCAAAATCGAGTCAAAACTCAAAGAGGTGTATTCGTCTTCCAGCAATGGAGATCGCCGCGGGCTTCATAACACCCTCCAATCCGTAATGAAAGAGATTGAATCGCTCGAATCCCGGATCGAGATTCACAAGCAAACCCTACCCGTCAAAGAGCCTTCAACCCCGCCGTCTACGGAGGCGGAAATCTCCGTGATTTCCGCCTCCACACACTACAATTTGGCCGCCGGGAACGAAATGATCGGATGCAAGGATCAATTGGAGAGGATATCGGAGTTGCTCGTCGATAAACAGCTGTCTGAAAATCGGGAAGTCATCGCCGTTACCGGGATGGGCGGTATTGGGAAAACAACCCTTGCTAGAACAGTCTACGAAGATCCAGAAATCAAAAATTTCTTCGACATCTCTGCGTGGACTGTCGTCTCACACCAGCACAACAAAAAAGAGATTCTCCTTCGCCTTCTGGGCTGCATTGTGCCATTGACCAGTGAAATCTACAAGAAAGACGACGGGGAGATAGCGGACCAACTGCGCAAAAGCTTGATGGGTCAAAGGTATCTCATTGTGTTAGACGACATATGGAACACTAAAGCCTGGGACGACATCCAAGGTTGCTTCCCCGACAACATGAACGCCAGTCGAATCTTGACGACCACCAGGCATGACGAGGTAGCTAAGTATGTTGATAGCTCGGGAGCATTGGGTAAGTATACTCACCAAATGCGCTTTCTAAAATCAGATGAAAGTTGGGAGTTGTTTTCTTTAAAGGTTTCTGGGAAAAAGGACTTTGATCTCCCTGAATTTACACCAATTGGGAAAATCATTGTTGAGGAATGCCAGGGATTGCCTCTTACCATTGTTGTGATTGCTGGGCTTCTGGCAAAACTTAAAGAATCTAAGCAGTGGAAGGATGTTTCAGACAATGTTAGGTCTTTGGATAAAGTGGATCCTAGTAAGACATGTTCTAAAGTGCTGTCGTTGAGCTATAGCTACTTGCCTGGTCACTTGAAAGCTTGTTATCTTTACTTCGGAGTGTTCCCGGAAGACAGTGACATTCTTGTCGGGAAATTGGCTAAATTATGGGCGGCCGAGGGGCTTTTAATGTCGGAGAAGAATATGAGTTTGGAAGAGGTGTCAGTGTTTTACCTGTTTGATCTTATTAGTAGAAGTTTAGTTCAGGTTAACATGCGGAGTTTTGATGGGAATATCAAGTCGTGTAAGCTCCATGATCTGTTGCATGAGATTTGCGTGAGAGAGGCGCTAAAGGAGAACCTTATGGATGCACATAATGGATCAAAGTCGAGTTGTCGTTGGATAACCTGCAGGAAAAATCAATGGCCGATCACTCAAGCAACTCATGGGAATCATGTGCTTGATAGGATCCGGTCCTTTATGCATTTTGGTAAGGATTTATATCTTGCGAAATGCAGATTGGAATTCCCGTGTTTGAAATTGCTAAGAGTGTTGGACTTGTCTTTAATAAAATACTGGCATGGTGTGCCTAGCGGGCTAGAGGATTTGGTTCATTTGAGATACTTGGGTTTAACTACTATAGGTTCTCTTTACAATTTTCAATTGTTGAAGCTTAAAAATTTGCAAACTCTCGTGGTTCATTCGTGGAGGGAGGAGGATCGCTTGCAACTGCCGATTAATATTTTGGATTTGCCACTGCTAAGGCATGCTCATCTTTCCAAGAGGGCGGCACTCTATCTTCCAAATATGGTTCAAGAAAGATTACAATCTCTTTATTGGGTGAAAGTTGCCAATGTGAACCACGAAACTAACTTCAAAAGAGTACCTAAGTTGAAAGAATTAGGGATTTACATTGATGATAAATTGCCACATGGTGCTCTTGATAGTCTTGTTCATTTAGATCGGCTTGAGAAGTTAAAATTTGAAGTGGGAAGGGCCGAGCGCTTCTCTCTTCCAGCTGCTTTATCACCAAACCTTAAGACGCTGTCACTTCGTTACACCTATCTTCCATGGAAGCAGATGGACATAATCGGCAAGCTGCCCCGCCTTGAAGTACTCAAATTGAAGGATTTTGCCTTCTGCGGCTCAAAGTGGAATCCATCCGAGGAGGGGTTTAAAAATTTAAAGCTCTTCCTCATTGCACGTTCAGATCTCAAACATTGGAATGCAACTTCAGAACACTTCCCAGTTTTGAAGCGCCTAGTCCTAAAAAACTGTTGGGACTTAGTAAGCATTCCAAATGATTTTGCTGGAATTTACACGCTGGAATCAATCGAGTTAGAAAGTTGTTATTCTTCCCTTGTGAAGTTTGCTGAGGAAATTAAAGAGCAACTACAGGACTTTGGGATTGATTTACTTGTTCGTAAACTTGGAATTAAGGTAGTCTCTCTCAAATACTCAATCCTAACATTCGAACTATATACCTGCTTATTACTTCCTATGTTTGTGTTCTCACTTGGAATTGTTTTCCTAGGAAAAAATGCCAGAAGAAGAAAGCGAAACTGAGGAAGAAGACAGCGAGGGATCTGATGATGTTAACTAAAACATGACTGATCTAAAGCAAGGTATGTATGCATATGAAACATGAACTATACTTATAATAAAATCCTAAACAGTTGCAAAAAGTAATGTTAATGTTTGATGTATGTATACTTTTCTTCACAGATGAAGGTGATCTCTTGCAACCAACAAAGCTATGAAAATGGTGTGTTTTGTAGAGGCTAATGTTGCAACTGATAAAGTTGTTTGTTTGTCTATCTTTTCCATATTGTCGTCCGGTCTCTTGGGATTTATGTTGCAACCAATAAAGTTGTTTGTTTGTCTATCTCAACATTTTGTACTTGTAATTGACAGCTTGGTTGACACATTGCAAAATGTGTTAATTGAGATTCACAATATCACAATATAATATGGACCAAAAACCTTGGTCCATGTTATAACAATTGCTATCTCTTCCATATTGTTGTTCGATCTCTTGGGGTTGAATACAGCCCAACCACATGATTCACAATCGTTAGATCATGACTAGGGTACACCATGCCCGTGGTGGTCTCTGCCCATATTATGGGCATGATAACAAATTATGTACATGCAATTAACAAATCATGCCCATGCAATTAATATATACTGCATGATTGGTGCTGTGTTTTTTGCTGCTCATTTGATCTGAACAATCTAGCCGTGCGAGTAACATTGTATTTCTTCTCCAATGGAGACATAGTCTATTACAAGTGCTAATGAAACCTGCATTTGCATATGCCTACTTACTAAAATTTTACATAAAAATGCTTCACAACATCTGCAATTAGCCATCATACTATTTTTGCAATTGCTCAAATGATTGATTTCCATAAACTAGAATCAGATATCGATTTATGGCTTTTACCACAATATTTGATTATTAAAATATTTTTCGTTTTAATAAAAAAAAAAACCAAAACAAAACAAAAAATGGAGCTGTGTTGGGTGAGCTTGCTTGAATAGCATGGCGGATTTCATTGCTTTGGACAGGTGGATCTTCCAGCCTGAGCCACAAAAACGCAAAATCTTTCAGTTTGGAGACCTTAAGATTGACCAACTTGTACCTATCATCCACGAAGAACATGGAGATTATCGGCTAGTTGCCCAACCTCGAGGATCTCAAACAGACTCTCATGCCTAATCTGAATGTTCACCATTTCAGATCTGTGGGCGTTGGTTTCCCCTCCGTCTCCGAGCTGCAGAAGACAAAATCTTTCAGTTTGGGCACCACAAGCTCGGCAACTCGAGCCTTATCTTCCATGAACGGAAGGTGTTTGACAAATTGCCCAAGCTTGAGGTGCTCAAACAGAAAGATTCATATGCCTGACACAAATCTGACTCCACGATTCAACAATATGGTAAGAGAAATTGAAAGCGAAAAGAAGATAACATAAACTGGAAGCTGCAGAACAAGGGTTCGAAGACTATAGTATGCCCTAATTCCCCTCCTCCGCTTTTATAGCATTTTCTAAGTATTCATAACAGTAAAAGGCCTGGAAGTTATTCGAGAGAGAATACTTGGGCCCTTATGGGCTATAACGTAGAAGCCCAAATGAAATGGATGAAAACTGGGGCAATTGTTATACGGCAAATTATGCTAGGGACAAGTGGACCTCGAGGCTCGATCTATGTTCACAATTTTAGAATTTTATGTTTACAATTTTAAATTTCAATATACAAAATTACATTACACAATTTTTACAATTCTTGAACTTTATGTTCACATTTTTGTTATATAGATTCAAAAATTGTGTTATACTATAGAATATAGAGTTTGCGAACATAGAGTTTTGAAATTGTGAATATAAAGTTAAAAAATTATGAATATAGAGTTAAAAAATTGCGAACATAAAGTTCAAAAACTGTAAACATAGAGTACTAAAATTATGAACATAAAGTACTAAAATTGTGAACATGGACCTGCGAATAACCATTGTTATACCATGGACTAGGGTTCATATTAGATTGTGAGCCCTGATACAAAAATTTTGTATCTTCAGTTAACACATTCTGTACATGTAAACAAATAACTTGATAATTGTTGACACATAATATGCTAGTTATAGGTACAAAAATTATCAACTACAAGTATAGAATATGTCAACTACAGATACAAAATTTAAAGATTATTTTTGAACCAAAATCTATAATGCAAGATAGACTCTGGTCCGTAGTATAATTTGTCAAACTGGGACCATGTAAATTTATATACAAGTGTCACCGCAAACCATCATTGACCATAATTCACTTTGTAAAGTGAATTACTGACATAAAATTTATTTTTAGTATTTGTCACTGATCCACATTGTAATGTAAATCATGATTCCTAGTATAATTTGCACACAAAAAAGATCTAAACGATAAAACTATTAATAGACATATAGTATGCTACAATATGAAACCAAGACCATGATATAATTTGTCTTTCTCAAGGCAAATGTCAATCTGGGATGCACTATATATAAAATAATGTACTTTCAATATTTAAATAATATACTCTAAAATAATGTATTTTATGTAAAAAAAAATAATATAGTTTTAGTATATTAAAAATGTACTTTTTATTTATAATTCACACAGGTAGACTATAGTTCATGCAATAATGATTGACATTCTCATAAACCAGCCTTGTGAGACAAATTAAAACATATTAAAGGAGAACAGAATCAAAAAAGTCTTTCATCATACTAATACATGAAAAAGCAATTAAGTTTTTTTTAATACTACTGACTATGTTACAATGTAGTATTTGTTTATAACTACTTTCTCAACCTACTGAAACACAAAGAGTCAATGCCACCCACTGAAGCTCGAACCCATGACCTCCCATTTGGGAAAGCAATTTCGTGCCACTTGTTGCAATTAAGTTTTTAAACTTTAAAAAATTACAATCAAAAAGCTAATTATCCGCCTGTAATGATGGCAACCTTAATAAGGGAAAAAAAACCCATCTGCATATCTTAAATGTTGATACACCTGAACAAACCACAAGAATAACTTAGAAGAACTGTTTTAAGGCCTCAAAACCAAATCAAGCCATCCAAAATTGGACAATCTTCGATACTCAAAAGCTGAAACGGTCTCACAAGTAGTACTCATCTGTAAATTAAAACATTAAAAGTGCGAGTTGAACAACCCAATAAGTAAAATAACACACTTTCTCCTAAACCAAGCATTGAAAAACCATAATACTCCTTAATATTTAGATAGCATAGTACATACATAGTATTACACACATAGATACTTTGGACTCGACAACTAAATCATGTTTCAAAGGATATCAACCATATATATATATGTAGCTCATAGTTTAGTATGCCACTGTTTATACCAAAGCCATGATCTTTCAATCAATCTGTCAACCAATGAGAATGTATCAAGTCAACAGCACATATATATACTCATTAACAAAATATTCATCATATATCTTTTAAAAGTAAGTCACACAAAATAATATCGCTCAAACATTCTTCTTTGATTTAATATTTCAAATAAAAAATCACACTTTATAACAGAGTACATGATCATGTCAAAAACTATTACATTACAAATGGCTAAGTACACAAATTAAACACTTACCCGAATCAAACTCCCTCCTTAATTTGATCATTTCCTGACAAATGTGGATGCTTTAGCATACAAAAGGGCAGTTCATAAGGAGAAAATTGAAAAGTAATGTAAGAATATTTAAGAAAATGGATGCAATCACATTACCTCCCATGTTACGGGACGAGATAATTACCTAACTTAACCCAAACAAAGTGATTTTTTTTAGTACTACTGACTCGAGTATTATTGACTCTGTTACAATGCAATATCTATCCATAACTACCTTCTAAACCTATTGATATGGGAGAACAACTTGGTGCCACTAGACCACAAGGTCCTCGGCACCCAAACAAAGTTATCCAGTATAACATTAACATTCTCACATTCAAACAGTTTTGAATCGCTTAATCATAATAATGTAATGTAATATTCATCCATAAGTCAATCCTTGTAAGACAGTAATTAATTTAGCAAAGGGGTCAAGTGTAATCTGAATGATTGAAATAATAATGAAGCGAATGAAGCGAAAGCAGTAGTACTTCACTTACTGTTTATATTCAATTTCTACCCATGGAACAGGGGTACCAGCAATTGCAGTAAAAGCAGGGACGGAAAGAACCATAGTGGTTCCTGACCAGGCAGGACGAGAAACAGAGGTTTGTGCCCGATCAACAATTACAACTTCAATCATCTGGCCTTGTGCACATGCTGTGTTCGGGAAATTAGAACTTATACACTTCACCCAGTAAATACGACCACACGCCATGCCGTTGATCCAAATCTCCTCGCCCGCCGCGGCAAAAAGCATGTTCGGCGGGAACTGGGAGATGTCGTCGCCGTAACATGCCGTGTCTGTGTAACCAGATAATAAAAATGTATACACTGCAACAAATTCTAGAAATAAAAGAGCTGATATTGTAATTCAATTATTATATTATGCTAGGCTGTTATAACTGTTATTTTCCTCGTATTTCCTTATGTCAATAGGGGCTAGAGTCTTTGTTTGAGGCATGTAGATTTTAAATGAATGGAACTTAATTTTGCTTATACCCTCTTCGTCGTCCGTATTTTCTTCCTTGCTGTTCTCCCCAGTCTCTTCTTCCCTTACCCAACCCAATACGTTTCTTATTTCTGCTTAATCCCAGGTCCATTATAGATGGTCTCAGAGCCCTCAATTATGGAGGAGCGTATTAGGAAATTGGAGGCTACTGTGTTAGAGCTCAACAGTAAAATTCAAGCTACACAGGATTCAATCGGCAACCTAACCACACAAGTTGGGAGTTTATCCACTCAGTTTGGCAGTATGCGAGAGGAGCTGCTCCAACTCCTCAGGCTCAACAAGCCGACACCTCCGATCATGGAAAACTCACCTTGGCAGTCCTCAGTCCAAAGGCAAATTCCTGGCTAACCCAGCTTGATGCTGGGAAGGAGGGCAGACAAAGCCCCAACCACCCAGGAGCAGGATGAACATGAACTACGAGGCAACAAGAAAGGCCGGAGGTGGAATGGGCTCCCAGGAGAGGAAGCACACAGAGTAATATCACTCAAAGGTATAAAGCTAAGTTTCCCCCATTTGACTATGAGCATCCTAGGAATTGAACTGTTAGATAGTGAGAGATTCTTCATGCTGACTCATATTTATAGGCATGAGATTATGAATTTGCTGTTTTGAGGGGTGTGTGAGTGAACTAAGAGAAGGGTTTCAGTGGCATCACTTCGCTGAGGCCATTTTTAGGAGATTTGGGGAGAGTGCAATGTCCTGATAGAGGATTTTGCAGCCCTTAAACAGTGGTGGTGGGTTCAAGCACACCCTTACCTAACTGAAGAACTGATCAATACCCTCTTCTTCTCCTTCCCTATTTGTTCTACCCAATCTCTTCTTCCCTTACCCAATCTGATTCTTATTTTTGCTTAATCCAGGTCCATTAATCATTATAAAATGATGTTCATCTAATCTAATCTAATCTAATCTAATCTAATCTAATATTTAGAAATGCGAAAGAAAAAAAAGGGTACCAACTGCACTTACGAAAGTATGGCGGACCGTAGTAGCTTGTCGCTCCCAAATCGCCTGAGGCAGGAGAAGGGGAAGCAATGAGTATCAGACTGCAGAGAAGTAAGAAAGTGCGGAATTTCAAGAGTTCCATTATAATACGTAAGTTGAAGATGCTTCAAATCAGGTATTTATGAAAGGATTCCGGTGTGATACCACATTAAGAAATAAGAATTCCCAAATCTTATGTATGTCAGTATGTGTGTTCTTTTGCTCCCACTAACGGACTAAGGTGGTGCCAGGTCCCGGACATTGATGATGATATGATGACGTGGTGCTCCGTAATTCTTACCTGCATTCTATTAAAACTCTCAAAATGAACGTGGAACATTGATTGTCGACACACGAATGTTACCTGCATACAAATATATGAAAAGTACCACTTTTACTCCTAAGTTACTCCGTATTATTTTTGTCACTAAATGAAGTAGAAATAAAAAAAAAATAAATGTAGTAAAACTCCAAAAATATATATGTGTACTTATGAATTCTAGGTTAAAGAAATTAATTAATATTACGGAGAAATATACAAATATATTATTATAATTATAAGCAAAGTACAAAATAAAGAGAAAAAACTATAACTCTCGTGTAGCAGTAGCACCTCTCTTGTGGTGGAATTATTGACATTTTTTGTGGGCATAAAGTTCATAAAAAAATGAATGGGCGCATGAACTGGGGAGTGAGAACGAGAAAGCGGAAGGGTTGTTTATCAAAGTGAAAAAGTAGACAATTTTTATTTAAAAAAAAAAAAGAAATTAGAGAGGTAGAGAAAATAAAAATTTTATCTACTAAATTTACTCCTCCAAATTCTTAATTCATCTCCATTCTCCATTCTTTTTAAGAATTTTGGAGAACTAACAAGCAAACTTTTCCAAATGAAAAAAATGGAAAGACATTTATTATCATTATTGTTATTATCTTTATTATTTTTATTATTATTATTATTTTGTAAAATGTACAAATGTTATATAGGAAAAAATTAGAAGAAAAGAAAAATGAAAAAGAAAACTAGAGAAATTGAGAAATGGAAAAACAACCCTATAATCCTCTTCTATTCCTCTTAATCAGTGACTCAGCAGCCGCTCCCCGATGGCCGCTCTCTTTTTTTTTTTCGCCAACTGTGCCAAAATGAATTTGTTGCAATGAATTCATTTTTTCCTCTCCCGAGTAAACAAGTTTGCCTTCAAAATTGAGCAAAAGCGAATACTAATTCGTAAGAGGCTTTTTCTTCAGCCTTCTTTTTCTCTCCTTCATCCTATGCCATAAAGCCATTTCACAATCTCTTTCTCTCTCCTGCATATATATATATATAAAAAACAAAAAAAATTGAAGAAAAACACCTTGTTTTGTTTGGGTGCTCAAGAATGCTCTTAGTCTTCCATGAGTTGTGAAGGTCGAGATTAGCAAACCTGAACCATGAAGGAAATGGAGATTATTCACACATAGAATACCTAAATGGACCATTGTTTTTAATCACAAAAAGACTAAACAGATCAGAAGCAACACTAAACTTCGCAGACCCTCCTTGTTCGAGGGTTACCAGCTCTGACTTCCTAGACTGTGAAAGGAGGCGCCTAGACTGTGCAACCCTAACCTCCATTCCCAGCTTCTCTCCATCCGCACAGCTGGACTCCTTAAGATTTGATCACTTCAGTTGTGAATAGTCCGTCACTGCCAAACCCCTTTGACCACTGCACCTCCACGGCGTGAGCGCTTCCCAAACGCAGTACATATTGTTCCCAGACGCCAGGGGTAGCACCCATTCCCCTTCCCAGCGCGTAAGCCTCGTCTCATTACACATCAATCTACCAGGTAACCAGGCAGAGGACTAACTCCACGATTTAACAATAACTTGAAAGGGAAGAAAAGATAAGATCAACTGGGAGCTGCACAACTAGGGTTCAAGGGGAAAGGTAGCGAGATTTGCCTGCGTCGGCGGGCACAAAAATATCCGTTGTTATGCAATGGACCCGGGTCCACATTAATCTGTTCATAATTTCATGTTCACAATTTTATAACTCTACGTTCACAATTTCATGTTCAATAGTATAAAATTGTGAATATAAAATTTTAAAATTATGAACATAAAACTCTAAATTTGTGAATATAAACTCTGATCCACCTTGTAAGATGAACCGAATCCATAGCATAATTTGCCCAACAACAAAAGCCTAGCTAGAATACCCTAATTCTCCTTTCATACAGCGGTGGTCCAATTATTCCTTAAAAGTAAATGGTCTCCTTTCATGTCTTCTAACACCGGTGGCCCAATTATTCAAAACAGTAAGTAAAGCTTTAAAATACCAGTTCTTATGCTGTGGACTATGGATCATGACTAATACTGCAGTTGTGTTGAACTGATACTGCAATTGTGTTGAAAATGAACTGCAGTTGCGCAGAACAGAGGTCGTGTCATCCGTCTGAAACTGCAGTTGTGATGAACGGATACTGCAGTTGTTTTAAACGGATAAACGACCTCTGTTCCGCGCAACTGCACTTTCCTTTCAACACAACTGCAGTATCTTTCCAAACAGTAAGTAAAGCTTTAAAATACCAGTTCTTATGCTGTGGACCATGGTCCACAATGCATTGTGGACTTTCCTTTCAACACAACTGCACTATCTTTCCAAACAGTAAGTAAAGCTTTAAAATACCAGTTCTTATGCTGTGGACCATGGTCCACAATGCATTGTGGACCATGGATCATGACTGATACTGCAGTTGTGTTGAACTGATACTGCAATTGTGTTGAAAATGAACTGCAGTTGCGCAGAACAGAGGTCGTGTTATCCGTCTGAAACTGCAGTTGTGATGAACGGATACTGCAGTTGTTTTAAACGGATGAACGACCTCTGTTCCGCGCAACTGCACTTTCCTTTCAACACAACTGCACTATCTTTTCAACACAACTGCAGTATCAGCCATGATCATGGTCCACAATATAATTTGCGCTAAAACACAATAAAAATAAATTTTTAATATACCAAAATTCAACATGAATATATCCGTCAACCATGTCTAAAACGTTGTGTAACTTGGGTTTCCCCCTCCATATTATATAAAAAAAAAAAAAAAAAAAATCCGTCAACCATGGTCCAGAGTATAATTGTGAAACAGTATAATGATTGTTTCATGATTGTTTCACAATGCATTATGCATGGATACTAATTCTTATTTCTTAAGATTATCAATAGAGGAGAAAATTACAACGCATGATTCATTATAACACCCCAAAATGAGGTTCGACGTCTAATGTGGCTAGGGCATGCCCGGGGGTGAAATTAAAGTACCCCAAACAAAGTTGACATTCTAGAGTAGGCATATATTTTACTATGCCACAAAAAATAGAAAAATCATGAGGAAGAAAATCAATACAAAGAATATCTTAATCATCAACCACCTATTAGATGAGATGCTGTTAAGATACTTGAGCAACGCCCCTTGTGCCCCTTCCACATTTGCAAGTGTATCCTCCATATTTTCATCAATCCTGCAACCAACATCAAACTGTTTCAATTTTGTTTCAAACACNATGGATCATGACTAATACTGCAGTTGTGTTGAACTGATACTGCAATTGTGTTGAAAATGAACTGCAGTTGCGCAGAACAGAGGTCGTGTCATCCGTCTGAAACTGCAGTTGTGATGAACGGATACTGCAGTTGTTTTAAACGGATAAACGACCTCTGTTCCGCGCAACTGCACTTTCCTTTCAACACAACTGCAGTATCTTTCCAAACAGTAAGTAAAGCTTTAAAATACCAGTTCTTATGCTGTGGACCATGGTCCACAATGCATTGTGGACTTTCCTTTCAACACAACTGCACTATCTTTCCAAACAGTAAGTAAAGCTTTAAAATACCAGTTCTTATGCTGTGGACCATGGTCCACAATGCATTGTGGACCATGGATCATGACTGATACTGCAGTTGTGTTGAACTGATACTGCAATTGTGTTGAAAATGAACTGCAGTTGCGCAGAACAGAGGTCGTGTTATCCGTCTGAAACTGCAGTTGTGATGAACGGATACTGCAGTTGTTTTAAACGGATGAACGACCTCTGTTCCGCGCAACTGCACTTTCCTTTCAACACAACTGCACTATCTTTTCAACACAACTGCAGTATCAGCCATGATCATGGTCCACAATATAATTTGCGCTAAAACACAATAAAAATAAATTTTTAATATACCAAAATTCAACATGAATATATCCGTCAACCATGTCTAAAACGTTGTGTAACTTGGGTTTCCCCCTCCATATTATAAAAAAAAAAAAAAAAAAAAATCCGTCAACCATGGTCCAGAGTATAATTGTGAAACAGTATAATGATTGTTTCATGATTGTTTCACAATGCATTATGCATGGATACTAATTCTTATTTCTTAAGATTATCAATAGAGGAGAAAATTACAACGCATGATTCATTATAACACCCCAAAATGAGGTTCGACGTCTAATGTGGCTAGGGCATGCCCGGGGGTGAAATTAAAGTACCCCAAACAAAGTTGACATTCTAGAGTAGGCATATATTTTACTATGCCACAAAAAATAGAAAAATCATGAGGAAGAAAATCAATACAAAGAATATCTTAATCATCAACCACCTATTAGATGAGATGCTGTTAAGATACTTGAGCAACGCCCCTTGTGCCCCTTCCACATTTGCAAGTGTATCCTCCATATTTTCATCAATCCTGCAACCAACATCAAACTGTTTCAATTTTGTTTCAAACACAATTTTTTCACCACCAAAAAACAGACTTAAAACTGCAGTATATTCAAAAATCACTTCAACCAATCCAATACTGTAATCCATCCATAAAATCTTAATGGTCACAACAGAAGCAAAGTGAATTCTTTATTGTGCTTCCTCGAGCCTAATATAATGACAGCATGTCATTAACCATAGGAACAAGATTGTCACTCAGAACATCCTTAAGGAGTCTTTAACCATCAACTATCCAACAAGCTAGATGCTAGAGGTGAAAACTTAAGAGGGATTATCTTTTCTACTTCTCTACTTTACCTACGTATGTAATTCTGTTTCTAATTTATTCACAATTCACATTTACAATTATGTTAGTTTAGTGTACTCATGTATAACTTGTATCTCTACTCCAACTCAGCTACCAAGTTCACAAGCTAAGGCAAAGTTTAAAGGCTCAATCAAAAATCAAAGAGCCTTGATGTGTAGTGTACGTTAGACCATTGACCTAGGCTAAACTGTAATCACTTGATTACACAGTGCCCTTTAACTTGGTAAAATTTATCATGCACTCAGGGGCTTAAATTCCATTGCACACCCTTATGATATGGTGGATAACATCAGCAAAGGCGTTCATTATAAATGAACTTCATATTCAATTTGATTGCACCACATGTTCATTTGTACACATTACACAAGAAGATGAAGGGAAATTAAAAGAAACATGACAGTTATTCTTTTGTATTGAATTTGATGTCTATTTGCATTTAATTACAAGTTCATTTGAAATTAAAATGCATGTTTAGCACATTGACATCAGCATGAGGTGAACCAACTCAGTAAGCCTAGTTGTATGATGCACTGATTGTTCAACTGGCTACGAATTGATAAACTTGTAGGGGTCCTCTCATCACCCCACCCCACCACCACCAAATTTCTTCCAACACTAAAGACAAAAACTATTGATTGGGTTTGTGGATAATATCAAAGGCATCAAATCAGAATTCAGAAAGAAATATTTTCTGATCATAAGGCAGAAATATTCAGATCAGAAAGAACTATTTTCTGATCATACTTGATTTGAAGATCTCTCTTGTCATAATTTGTGTATTAGCTGTATATATTCTTACCTAAAGTAGAATAGCAATAATTAGTGTAATCAGTGTAAATATTCTCTTGTCTAAAATAGGTTGTACAGCAATCATTATTTATAGGAAAAATCATCAAAGATGAGGGATTCAATCATTTTCTCAAAATTTGTCAGATAAACTAAATAAAAAACTGTTGGTCTACGAAGCCTACTTTCAGAGAACATTAAGCACAGGTGGTTTGTATCAAGGAGTAGGAAACAGTATAGACTCTCCACAATGTTTACATATCCTTGGATACATGACATCTCCCATAAATATTATAAATTCAAAATATATGAATGTGCACCTGATTGCTATCTCTCCTTGCTGAGAAACCAAGGTGGCCAGCTGATTAAAAATACTGCCAAGTTCATGTATTGTAGCCTCCACATTTTGTAGAGCTTCAGCTCTACTCTGCATGTAGCTGTCTTGCAAGGGAACCATTTGTTGTTGTTGTTGTTGTTGTTGCTGCTGCTGCTGCTGTAGTAATGGTTGAGTGTCGCTATCTGCTTGCTTCCTATTAGAGATAACAAAATTTTGATTCATTTTGAAAAATGAATTGCTATATTTGGAACTTCTCATTGAAAAAACTGATTTTATATGAATAAGGGATCACACAGAAATCTATTGAATCATCTCAATCCATTTCTTAGAATTTTTTGAAACAGTTACAAGAAGATCGACAAGGAACAAAAAGATTAAAATAAAAATAAGAGAAAAATGTGAAAACCCATTCAGTAGAATGATGAATAATAAAATACTATAGGTTTCAAGAGAAGAGTAATTCTGAAGAAAGAATAACTAAACAATGATGAAAGCTAGAGGATTTGCCTAAGAAATACTCCATAGAACATAAGAGACCCAGACCAAATGCTAGATACCATTATAGGCTGCAGTGCTACATGACACTACTAAAACAAATAAGCTATGTCAGGGCACATCCGATTTGAGAAAGATAGTATTGGATTGGTAAAAATAAAATTCCATAGGTTAAACCTCTCCTGCAAAACATAGAACAAATTGATTTGAAATAATGGAAATTGATAATTATTTAGAGCTAGAAGGGTTTACTAAGATCCTACTATCAATAAAATAAAAACATTAAACTTTTACCTTGGAAATAACTGAGAAGAAGATTTTGATGCATTAGCCCAAGGAGGTGGAGGGGCAGCTGAGCTACTAGCAGCAGATCTTGAACCTAATGGACGCTGACGGACAAATGGACTTGAGGAATCCTTGGAAGTGGAGGAAGAAAACAACTGTCTTCTATTTTCGTGGACTTTCAAATTCTGTAAAAAAAAATCCAGGGAAAGAATGAAGATTATTAAACAAATGGTAATGGCACTTAAGAAACATTAGTTTACAATTCACTAAAAGAACGAATTGAAGTTTAGTGCAATTGCTCCTCAAGATAAATGGTTTCAAATCAGAGAAAGCCTAATCAATAAACTCAAAGAAAGACCCAGTTCTTGCCTCTGTTCGCATGGTTAGAACATCCTTAAACTCCTTTGTGGTGCTCATCAAGCGGTTCTTCAAGTCATCTACAACTGTAGTTGAATGACTAGTGGTGTCCCTGTTACCACTTTCATTACCAGAGTTAGAATGAAGCTGAAGATCAACAACAGCAGAGTTCAATGCAGTAATATCTTGTTTGATAACAGCAGTCAGTTCTTGAATTTCTGAAGTCGGATCATCAAAAACAGAGGTTCTTTTTGCCACTGCAAAGTAACACCAAGGTACCTTATTAAGTCAAAGACACCAGTAGAACTATGAATTTAAATTTTATCAAGACATAAACTGTCACTCAACATAGTATCAATCTCCCTTGGTGTAAATAGGGGCAGATCTATCCCTGAATAACAATAGAAACCAAATGCACTATGTCAATCATTCTTCATAGTCTAAAGCTGGAAATAGTTATAATCAAGAAGACAATGGGAAATGAATAATATAAAATTGTAGGAAAAGTATAAAAGTAAAATAAAATGGTGTCTAAGGACAATAGGTATAACCTGAAGTCCTGAACTGAGGGGGATAGTTTTGCCCCTATTTATACTGAGGGGTATGAACTATGTTTTTAAGACATTTCACTGTACATTGAATAACGAGGGTTGGTTATCTACTGGATCAATTATAACCCAGGCAAATGCACCATCAAAAATTGAAATCAACCAGTCCTTTGACAGACAGAATTCAGAAATATTGTCTTTGAAGGGAACCAATCATACATGTGCTGCACAATTGCCCTATTTCTTTCCAGCTGTGGGCACTACTTTGTATTGAAATTGATAGGTGGTTTTTTAATGTAATTGGCGTGGAGTTTTGGATTAAGAACCCAGTTGAAACTTGAAAGTATACGGAGAAGAAGCAGCTTGCAGGTTTGCGTACTCTTGATGGCTGTTATGAAACTGCAGAAATGATAAATTGCATGAAAAGAGCATCAACAGAATTAGCTTTCTTTGCACTGAAGATGTTTCATGAGTTCAATGAAGTGAACTCTCCAGGTGACTCTATTGAGAGGGAGAACCATCATTGGACTCTACTGATGGAAAGGAAAATCAAAGCAAATGTGGCAGCCATCCATCCCAAAGGAGGAAATACAACTGGGTTAGGAGAAGTGATTAAGGATAGTTCGGGCCATGGACTCTTGGCAGCTGCCATGCATTTAACAATTAAAATATCCCACATATATGGATCTTTATGTGACTTCAACAGGGCTAAGTGTTCGGACCAGGCTGGAAGAATAGATGACATTCTTGAGATAGACATTGGAGAACCATATGTAGGCTGCTTGAAGAGGAAGACAGATTTGCAGGTGGAGGTAGCATTGATTGAGGATAAAAGAAACTAATTAGAGGCATGTTAAGTAGCTAGAAAGTTGGAACCCTATATGCTAAATATTGAGCTCCTGTTCATGATCAAAATTGCCCCAAGTTCTTAATATCTTTGGTCCATAATCATGTAGCAGATTGTAGTTGTAACTGAATTCTGATTATTGTATTATTCTTCGTTGAATTTATGAAAGGTATTCAGAACTCACTATGTTGATCAAAAACGAAAATAATTGGGATAAATATCACTAACTACACATTTCGCGTACATATACTCTAAAAAATACTAAGATAATCCAGATTATGGTTAATGTCACTTACATTTTGCTAGTTTTGCAAGCTTCTGCGACGTCTGGTGTATCCCGAACCCAACTTTTGACGCCCTTTTATTGAACTCCGACTGCAAAGCGACCATTGATCTCCGGTCCTCCGCCGACCTAGACGCACTACTACTGCTGCTAGCAGCGCTAGTCGGTCCATTCTGCGTCGACGAAGATGACTTCTTCAGCCTCTCCGCTATGTTCTGAAACTCATTTGTCCGATCCCGAATCGACGTGCTCGCAGCTTTAATCATCATTTTCCTCAAATTTCCAGTCCCTAACCCCTCTAGATTGCTCTCAAAGAACCTCCAATTTCGAATGCACTGCTAAGAACCGCGGAATACAGTTTCGACTTTCGGACACACAAATGAGAAATCGATGCTCAGCTAAACGCCGCAAGTTCCGTTTCTGGACGTCGAATTCAAGCTCACCGTGAAACTTGACGGTGTATAGCGGGGGCTATTGGAGTAGAAGATCAATGAAGTGTGGATCTGGGGATCGGAATTGAAGGATGAAGAGGAAGGTAATAGCGTTGGACCCACAAGCAAATCCACATGAATGCACATTTCAAATTAAGGAAAATTGTAATTTATGTCCTCTATAATACGTCAATTATCAATGTCATTATTGAATGATTAATGGTGTAAATGTTGCTCCTCAATTTTCAAAACGGTACATATATTGCCCCTCTCGTACCGTACGGGAGGGGCAATATATGTACCATTTTTAAAATTGAGGGTAACATTTACACTTGGGAGGGTTAATATATATATGATTTTGAAAATTGATGAGCAACATTTACACCACTAATATCAGTCTAGGTTACATTAAAGACCACTGAAACTGCATTTTTAATACCTTCCTCCGTGATGAAACTAAACAGAATGGTTGACTTTCAAAATTAACTGATTGGTCAGACATGCGCTCATAATCAAGAAGACAGCCTTTCACCGAATCAAGAAGACAGCCTTTCACCGTCTCACCTTAAGATAATGTGGCTTTAAAAAAGAGTATACTGTCATCGGCGAAGAACAAGTGCGATACCCCAAGAGCCCCTCTCGCGACCACACTCGGGGTAATCCTTCTTGTTCTAGCAGCCCCAGTAACTAAATGAGACCGTCCATCTGCACATAAAATAAAAGGTAAGGAGACAAATGATCACCTTGCCTCAATCCACATTAGTCATGGGTTCAAACCCCACTAGGAACACTTTCCTTTATTTTAACTTTATCATATTCTAGTATTCATGAAGTATATTCCTTTCGTGTATATAATAATTTATACATACGGCCCCCATGGCCCCTTCCCCCTCTGGATTTGCTCCTACAAACCAAAGAAGGTGTTACGTTAGCTCCCACACCGAAGTCAATCACTTTGTTACCCACCAAATAGCACCCTTGAGCCAAAATCCGGCAGTATAAAGGTTGTCCACATGCCAACCAACACCAATGCATCAAGACAGAAAAACACACATGCCACAGAAAACACAACATGGCACACATGCTACCTAAAAATATGGCACACAAACCACACAGCATAACGACACACAAGCAACAATAATCTAAAATTATAAACACAAACAATAACGTGAAAGATCCGAGTGAGGCAAATTATTCTGTGGATCTAGGTCCAAAATACACAAGTTACATACTGAATGTTCACAATTTATATACTGAATATTCACAGATAAATGTTCACAATTTGAATTGTCAACATTCAATATGTAAATTGTGATGGGTCCACCTTGCTAGGTGGACCCGTGTCCATTGTATAACTATTCTCCAAGTGGCATGCATGCCATAAAGAAAATAAATACAACTAAGTCCAAATCCAGCATGCCATAAAGAAAATAAATACAACTAAGTCCAAATCCAGAATAATGCGTAGACCATAAATCACTGCAACCTGGAATCGTAGACAATAGTGATCAACCACAAATGTACCATCGTTTACTACTTTTGTGCAAGTGGTCAGCGATGCATGAAGTAACCGCTCGCACAGATGGGTATGATTTAACTACTCGCACAAGCGTGATCTCTACTTTACGCAAGCGGTCAGCAGAATGCAAGATAACTGTTTGTGCGAACAGGATCACCACTTTGCTTAAGTAGCCAACGACGCTCGAGATAACCGCTTTTGCACAGACAAGCACAAGTTAACCATCATCTGTGCGGACAGGGTCACCACTTTACGCAAGTAACCAATGGTGTATGAGAATGAGAATTGAGATAACCATCCACTCTCACAAACGAGCGTAAGTTAACCATTTCCGTGGATAGGATCACCACTTTGCATAAGCGATCAATGGTGCACGAGGTAATCGCTCGTACAGACGAACCCAACTTAAGTGTCTACGTGAACGGGATCACCGCTTTGCACAAAAAAGGGCAGTGCACAAGATAACCAGACGGGTGCAAGTTAGCAATCTGCGCAGACAGGTTCACCACTTTACGCAAGCAGCCAACGGGATAGGAGATAACTGTACCTGTACGCATGGTCGGACGCAAGTTAACCTTCTACACATACAGAGTCACCACTTTACGCAGGTAACCAGCAAAATAATAAAGTTTCAAATTTGACTTCCAGTTTTGTACGTAAATATCCTATGGTAAAAAAGCATATCATTCTTCAAAAAATAAAAAATGAAAATCATTCGTCTAAGAATAAAAAACAAAAATTGAACACCGAGCATGACTTACCATCTACTATTCTACTAACCACCCCCTCCCACCACTAAACAACTACCAACCACTCTGGTCTATCTATATCCTCTTCTAACCCATTTGCCAACTTCCACCCACTCGAACTCCTCACCATATATCATCTTAATACAATTAACCTATCTACCTCATCAGCTCATGCATGCATGCACGCACATACCCCTAGCTCCCTCCACCTATCCGACCTCATCTATCTTTGACCTATTTCATACCCACGTCTCATCTATCCTACGTTGTACGCACGTTACATATACCCAAACCGAATCCTCGTTTCGGTGATACAAGGTTTCTTGGTCGTTTGACCGGATAGCATATTTATGTTTTGACGTGTGCCATTGTCTACTCGTATTAGGAGTTAGGACTCTAGCTAACACTTGGCCACCTTAGAGCTAATCTTTTGACCATGTCGTGACACGTTTCAATTCTCAGAAATTAAATAATTACAACAAATTAAAGGGTACGGTGTTTGGTAAATAGCTATTAGCTGATAACGGTTAGTTGATTGGGATAGTAAATTTGATTAGTTGATAGCATTAGTTAGTAAATTAGCTGTTAGTTGATAGCTGATTACATGCAAAATGACTTTCTCACAAAATTGATTGAAAAAATTACTTTGAGCAACTTTTTTTTTGAATTTTAATGTTTTTGAGCACTAAGTTGTTACAAAAAGCTAATTAATTAATCAAACATTTATTTAATCGGGAGCATTGATTTTTTGAACTGAAAAAAAATTAATAAAGTATATATAAAACAAATAATATATCTTTGTAAAAAATTATGAGTATTAAAATTTACTTTTATATATGGCTAGAGTAATTATAATTGATAAAGAGACAACGTTATTGTAAATGGTAGTATAGTGTTATGATGCATACGTGGGAATATGTTAATTTATACAATTTTTTTTTTTCATTTTACCTGCTAAATATTTGAAAATTAAATGTGCATGCATTTTGTTGTTTAATTCGCTTATGTTCTTTAACACTTGTGTTATACTCCGTAATTCTTAATTTTTATTTACATTTATTTATTTTGTCTAGTATTATATGGTTTTAATAATTTGAAATTTGAAATAATACGTACTTTGTTAGTTGAATTGAACATGTTAAATAAGACCACGAACAACCCGTTTGGTTCGAAAAATATTTAAAGAAAATGGAATTCAAATTCCATAGAAAACAGATTCCACTGTTTGATTGGTGAAAACAATTACTGAAAATACCGCCTCTATTGAGACTCGATCTCATAACATCTCATATGAAAGAGTCACTACATGTCATTTGAGCACAAGGTACTTGGTAAAATCACATATATCCATTACTTTTACCAACTTTGATACCTTTGAGCTAATCTTATCTTTTCTATTTTGAATTTTATTATTATAGCTTCTTGCGGGACAAATAGATTATGGAGTGTTTGGTAAATATTTGTTAGCTGATTGGGTTAATAAGCTTAACTAGTTGAAAGTATTGCCTGATTGTAGAAAGATGTTTAGTAAATTAGTTGTTAGTTGATAACTGATTACGTGCAAAATGACTTTCCCAGAAGTTGATCGAAAAAGTTGCTTTGAACAGTTTTTTTGAATTTTAGTGTTTTGGAGCAATAAGTTGTTACAAAAAGTTAATTAATCAAACACTTATATTGATTGTATTGTTTAACTAAGTCAAACAACTAATACTGTTCAAGTAAGCCAAAATTGGATGATAAGCTAACTTTATTACCAAACAAGGCCTAATTCTTTTAAATGATTTATTAGTATTGATCCTCACCACAACTTTGAAAGCAAGTTAATTGTCGTTTTGATCCTTCGGCTATGGCGAAAGTACAAAATTGGTCATCGACTACCATTTTTAGCCAATTAAGTCCTAAAGTATTGATTTTGTGTCTGATATGGTCCTTCGTCGATTTGGATGTTAGCTACCCGTCTCCTTTGAGGGCATAATAGTACTTTCACTCTTTATCACCGTGCGCTAGTTATATATGTCATCTTCCCGATTTCTTCCAACCTGCGAACCCTAATTTCATATTCTCTACAACAAATTACTCACCCATTTTGTACAATCCTTTGTATTCAATAGCGATAGCGAGTTATTATGCACTTTGTCGTCAATATTGATAACGAGTGGAGTCACAATTCATAAAGAAGTTGTTCTAAGGCGATTCCGATCATTCAACGGGGATTCCGATTATTATTTTTTTTTGGTAAATTCTCCGGGTCTTTTTCTGTTCGTTCCACGGTCTGAGTTCACCCGCGTTCGCTCCGGGAAGCACGGGAACTGCACATGGAGAATCTGTCACTTGTGTGAATCGGACCTGATTGCATTTCCTCACGAATTGAGTAGGGATGGCAATGGGTCGGGTGTGGGTCGGGGAGGGCTACATCCATCACCCGACCCACCTTATATTTTCTCCACCCACCCCCACCCCCAACCCGCATCGGGTGGACTTTTTCAAAACCCACCCCCACCCCACCGGATGCGGGTGCCCACTGCGGGTACCCACCACTTATTATCTTATTAATTTTTTTTTTCAAAAATAATATTTAAATTATTTATACTTAATAAAATCACAAAATTCATTAGTTATATTAAAACGAAAAATAATAATAGTATCCAAATATAATAACTAAATTGTTAATGTTTATATATAAACCTAGTAGTTTAAATATAAAAATAGTAAAATGTTACCTAAAATTTAAAAACTTTTATAATAAACTACATACTAGTACTTATTTTACTATTACATATATATATACACACACATGGTGGGTCGGGTGGGGTTCTAGGCGGGTTTTGTACATAGAACCCGAATCCAACCCGACCCATCGCGGGTTTACTTTTTTAAGATCCATCCCCGACCCACCACCCACTATCACCCAAAAAAACCCGATCCATGCGGGATGAATTCGGGTGGATATCCACGGGACGGATTGAAATTGCCATCCCTAGGATTGAGTGACGTGGTCAGTGAGCCATTTTACATCCGTTACGAGCTTCAGGTGAAGTCTAACACGCCTCCGCTCCCGTCAAGGGTACGCGTTCCGACTCATCTTCCAGACTGTCAGCGGTAAGCCGGCGGCAAACCAGGTGGGTACGCGTGGAAGATGTGCAGCGCGAGTTGCCTGAGCTTTCTGTACTCGAGAGAGTATGCCCACAATGCCCCATTGTGCGCGTCAGCACACTGCTTTCCCACTCTTCCCAAAACTCACCAGTGGTTTTCCCCGTAAATCTTAGCAATTTCGTGCCCAGTTTCGGAAACAAAAATGGAAAAGTTCAATTATGCTTTTTCCCTAAATGAAAACCTGCTAATTATCTCAGCCGTCGGAATCACCCGGGCGTCCAATCTCAGCCGTCCAATGCTTGGCCGCTTTCCATTTTGGACCAATCTATGACGTACAATATTGATCCAAGGGATGAAATCACCCCACGTGGCACTCAAATTTTCAGGAATTTTCACTCTAAATTTCACAACTATGGACTGGGTGAACCGAAACAAACCCTAACCAGGCTCGGCTTCACTTTTTCTTTGTAGAGAAAAGGAGGTTTAAATACCCAAAAAGCCAAAAAAGAATCAAAAAAAAGAAAAAAATTATTCAAAAAAATTATTTTTTCTGATGCATCAAAATTAGGGTTCCAAATCAAACCTACTCTTTCTCATTCCATCTCAATTTCCCCGATCCGAACACCGAAATTGATCTCCCTCACTTCGATTTTTTCGAGGCAAGGTGCGTGAATTTTCGAATTGTGTTTGTAATTTGGTTGAATTGGTTGTGGTTGATTGGTTTTTGAGAAATTGATCATTTTCTGTATTTGTGTTTGTGTATTTGTGTAAATGACTGTTTAGTTCTGTGGAATTTTCAATTTAAAACTGTGGTTTTGCGCTTACAGATCTGGAATTTTGGGTGTTGAATTTGCATGATGGTGTGTGAGAGTTTTTGTATGTGAATTGAGTGATATCTGTTGGTGGCAATGAGTGCGGAGAAGTTGGGAGGCTTGGTGAATTTGAAGAAAAAGAGGTCTTTGGATCTTCAGACCTTGTATCAATCTGATGGTGATAACAAGGGGAGGAGTGATAGTAAGGGGAAGCGTGAGGAAGAGAAGGAGGGCAATGAGACTCGGAAAAAGAGGAAGAGGAAAGGTGTAAAGGAGGTGGCTTTGACTAGGTTGGAGCTGGTTGAAAAGAATAGTAGTAGAGCAGATGATGAAGGTGTCAATGGGGTGAATGCTGGGTCAGTTGAGCTGCAGCAATTATGTTCAGGTTTTGTTAACAGGTGGAATAAAATTTCTTATGGCTTTTTGGGTGACAATGGTGATCCTATTCCGATCCCCAAGCGCCCACGCAAAGTTTTGGGCTGCAAGAATTCTAAAAACCAGTCAGTTTCTCAGTCACCGAGGATGCAGAGTTCTTCAGAGAAGTTGGAGGATGCTCATCTGCCTAAGAAGCCAGGGTTGTCAGGTAATGAAGCCAGTGCTGGTAGTGGTGACCAGATGGTTAAGTCAAGTAAAGCTTCTGTAGGGAATGTTGTTGACAAGTTAAAGCAGAAGGTGGGTGTTGATGAGTCTAAGGGACGTAGGGCTGCTCATCTGCCAAAGAAGCCAGGCTTATCAGTAAATGAATCCAGTGCTGATGATGGTATGGCTAAGTTGGGCAAACATTTTGTGGCAAATGCTGCTAGTGAGAAGCAAAAGCAGAAGGTGGGTGTTGATGAGTCTAAGGGAAGTAAGAAAAATCATCTGCCTAAGAAGCCAGGCTTATCGGGCAGTGAAACCAGTGCTGGTGACAAGATCTCTAAGTTGGGTAAAGCTTCTTCAGGCAATGCCAACGGCAAGATTAAGTCGAAGGTGGGTGTAGAGGGGTCTAAGGGAAGTAAGAATGGCAGGGATACTTCAGCTCAGCACACTATGATGGAGGATGCTCACACTACTGTAAAAAATGCTGATGCATCTTCGAAAAAGTGCCGCAGCACTCATAGGAAGAGGAAGGATCCGCCATCTAGTATTGGGGATTCTGTGAAGAATGCTGAGCCTCCAGGAGATAATGCAAGTCGTTATTGTGATGATTTTCAAGATGATGATGATGAGGAAAACCTTGAGCAAAATGCTGCCAGGATGCTATCTTCTAGATTTGATCCACGCTGCACAGGTTTTGCTTCAAAAAGCAAAGCTTCTGTATTATCATCTGCCAACCAGGTGTCTTCTTTTATCTCTTCTTCTAAGGATCTGACTAGTCGGGATGCAAACTCCTTAGCCAGCCCAATGAGAAAAGATAATAAAGAGAAGGGTGCTCCAAGGAAACGCCGTCATTTCTACGAAGTTCTTTTGAAGGACTTGGATGTATATTGGGTTTTGAATAAAAGGATCCAAGTATTTTGTCCATTAGATGAGACTTGGTGTTGTGGCCTTCTAAAGGACTATGACCCTGAAAAGAGGCTCCATCAAGTCAAGTATGATGGTCGAGATGAAGTATGGATCAATCTTGAAAATGAAAGATTTAAGCTCTTGCTTTTCCCAAGTGAAGTTCCTGGAAAGGACAAGCCCAGAAGATCTGCTAAAGGCAGTAGAAGTGTTCAAGAAGATAAAATAGATTTGGATATTGACGAGGACAGCCATTCAGGGAGTTATTTGGAGTCTGAACCCATTATCTCATGGTTGGCTCATCGAGTTAAATCTTCCTCTAGGCCTTTGAAGAAACAGAAAACATCAGAATTGTCTTCATCTATATTGTCATCACCATCTCATGACCAAAGCGAGGACACAAAAGACAGTATAGGCTCCTTGGATAGATTTGGCAAGAAACCAGAGTGTGGTCCTCCATTGCTGAACTTGGTAACTGATGAGGAAAAGGCTAGGAAGTCTTTCATTGGAAGTCATTGGGATTCAGAGAATAAAAAACCAGTTGTTTACGTGAGAAGGCGTTTTCGGAAGAAAGATATAGGACATTCACTCTCTGAAAATGACACTGAATGTGGAAGGATGGTACTAGCTGCTTCCACAGTGGATGAGTTGACTCCACAATCTGAAGTGGCTTCCCTTCAGGGCTCAGATAATGAGTTTTTGTTGTGGTCTCTTGATGATGAAGGCCTGCTAAGCTTAAGTTTGCCATTTGTAGAATCCAAACAGTTCACCTTTGATATACACCTGCCTACTCTATCTTTTCTTCAGCATGATGCAGAGTACATCTGGCTGTCTCATACACTGTTGTTGCTGCAATATGGTGCAATTGTGAAAAAATGGCCAGAAGTTATTCTAGAGATGCTTTTCGTTGACAATACTGTTGGACTGAGGTTTCTTTTGTTTGAATGTTGCTTAAAGGAGGCTATGGTTCTCGCTTTCATTGTTATGGCATTGTTTAGTCCACCCGGTGAACACTGGGAGTTAGAAGATACTCAGTTGCCTGTTACTTCTGTAAGGTTTAAATTTTCAAGAGTTCAAGATCTTAAGAAGCAGAAAGTATTTGTATTCTACAGCTTTTCAAAACTAGAAAGCTCAAAGTGGTTGTATCTGGACTCTAAGCTCCGGTACCATAGTTTACTTGCTAAACGGCTATCTCTTTCCGAATGTACATATGAAAACATCAAATCCCTTGAATGTCCAAGTCATCAGTTTTCAGCACACAATCATCAACAATCTCCCTCATCAGAGGTATTCTCTTCCTTCTCTGTCCATTTTTTCTCTTTTTCATTATGAATAATGTCTTCTTTTTTTATTTTATTTTTTTTTTCAAAAATATTATGGTTGTAATCGCTTATTGCTCAAGTTATGATACTTTCTGCACATAATATGTAATATGATAAATCTATTACTCAGTTTAAACTTCAGTATATCAATGAGGTTTATTTTGGCTATGTATTAGAATTTGCAAAGGAAGTCTGTGCTGTGTAGTTTGGCGACAGGCATCTCCAAAGATTCCCGCCATGTGAGGATGAGCCTTCCTGCTTCTAGCTCTGATTCAAAACTTGGACAAGTTCTTCCATTTGCTCTTTCATTTGCTGCTGCACCTGCTCTATTCGTGAGTCTGCATTTACACCTGTTGATGGAACGTAACTTTGCATGTCTTAGCCTTCAAAATCATGATCCACCATGTTCAGTTGTCAGCTCTGATATAACTGGCCAGCATGCTACACCTGATGCCAGTTTAGGGATGAAGTGCTATGAGAATGTTCTAGACACAACCTCTGAAGATAATGTGGAACCCTTGCTCCCTGTAGCTACTTCGACTGACATTGACGGTTTGGAGAAGAATGCTTCTGAATTGGTTGTGTCTCAAATCAAAAGTGGTGCCAGTGATCAACAGTCATACCCAGTTGTTGTATCTCCACAATCTGGTCTAGACCACATCAGTATTGAAATTCCTTCATCAGATCATATTGACCGGCCTTCTGATGGAAAAGAACCTTTCTCTAGATGTGCTTCTGACTTGACTTCAAATGTGAGTGATGGCATTCCCCAAAGCCCCAATCATATTGGTCCCAGGAGTTCAGTGCATCGCAACAGAAACAACTCACTTTCTTCACCGGTTGGAGAACTTTCACCTGTGTGGTCAGATGGGAAGACAGGCTTCATACGCAGTGGCTTTGTTAGTGGCCCTAAGAAACCAAGAACTCAGGTCCATTACACATTGCCATATGGAGGTTATGATTCTGGATCAAGACACAAAATCCAAGGGCAAAAGACTCTTCCTTGTAAACGAATCAGGAGAGCTAGCGAGAAGAAGATTTCAGATAGTGGTAGGAGTTCTCAAAGAAATATTGAGTTGTTGGCATGTGATGCAAACATATTAGTTACTATTGGAGACAAAGGATGGAGAGAAAATGGTGCACGGGTAGTCTTAGAAGTTGCAGATCACAATGAATGGCGACTTGCTATTAAACTTTCTGGATCTACAAAGTACTCATATAAGGTTCATAATATTTTGCAACCTGGGTCCACTAACCGCTTCACTCATGCCATGATGTGGAAGGGCGGAAAGGATTGGGTTTTGGAGTTTCCTGACAGGAGTCAGTGGACACTGTTCAAGGAGATGTATGAAGAATGCCACAATCGAAATATCCGTGCTGCTTTGATTAAGAATATACCTATTCCTGGTGTCCGCTTGATTGAAGAAATGGAAGATAATGCAACTTATGTCCCATTTGCTCGCAATTTTTCTAATTACTTTCATCAGATTGAAAGTGATATTGACATGGCGATGAATACTTCACGAATCTTGTATGACATGGATAGTGATGATGAGTGCTGGCTTTCAACCAACCAAACTTCTTCAGACTCCAGTGGAAATGAGATATCAGATGAATTGTTTGAAAAGACAATGGACATGCTTGAAAAAGTTGCTTATGCAGAGCAACGTGAGAACTTCACATCTGAGGAGCTAGAAGAGTTTATGGCAGGAGTAGCTGTTATGGAAGCAGTAAAATCTATTTATGAACATTGGAAGCTGAAAAGGCAGAAAATGGGCATGCCATTAGTACGTCATCTCCAGGTATGATGAGATTAATGAGCTGTTGTTAGTTGTTACATTCTCTTTTATACATGATTGATGATGCATTGTTATCTGCAACTACATCTGCTCTAGATATTGCTGGCTTGCAAATTGTTTTCTGGATTATGCTCTATTGTGCTATTGACATGCATCTAGCTTTGTTGACCTCCACATTTCCTCTGTTCTGGATGTCCATCTAAATGTGGGTGTAGTCCATAAAATATTTGAATATGGCTCTTTTAACTTCTTTGACTAGTATGCCACTAGAATATGCCTAAGCCTCAGGATTTGTGAACTACTTTCATTCAGTTCTCTGTTGATATCTGCCTGCCAATTACTACTGTTTGGTTTTATTTTTTTGTTCCTTCTGTTCACTTTGGTGCATCAGCTTAGCAGGGTTTTCCTTTTAAAGGCTGTATATTATCACTGTCATCAGGTAAAGTCTTGCCTAAGTAGTAAAGAAAAAAATATACCAATGCAATAGTTCTTTAGCAGAGGGCTGTAAGGCGTTTAGAGTTGCTTGGTTATCACTATCATACTCCCTCTTTCTTGTGGTGTACAGTCAGGATTAGAGTTGATATTGTCCATCTTTTGGTTGACATTTAATTTTTAGTTGAATTATCCCAGTGTGACAGTTATCTCCACCCCATTAAGGGTCATCATTTGTTTTGATGCTCATAGGTGCTTGTATAAAAGATGACCAGATTCCAATTAGTTTATTTGACATTCTAAATATGTTTTGATATACTAATTATATTTTGGATGAAAAGAAACTTTTAGGGGGCGTTTGGTTCACGGAATGTTAGATTACCTTAGGGAATGCTAGATTGCTGGGAATGTTAGATTCCTGTGTTTGGTTTAAAACTGAAGTATGTAAATAAGACGATGAAAATAAGACAAATTGATTAAAATGCCAAAAGCCCAAAATTAGTAATAAGATAAGGGAATGTGAGATTACCTAAGAAATTGGGGTGTATCTCACATTCCCTTCCAATAGCTAAAAACTTCATGTGGAGGTTATGGGAAAATTACATAACTTGAACCAAACATGAGAATCTTATATTCCCAAGCAAATATAACCTTAGTTATCTTATATAACTTGAACCAAACACCCTAGAGGCTTAGGATGATAAATTGGGTTGTTCTAGTCTTCTTGTTTTGTTAGTATGTATTCCTAGGCACTGGCACTCAACAATTGTCTTGTCCTCTGCAATAGTTGTGCCTCTTTTGCTTTAGATATCTGTCTTGACTTCATTTGTGATACTAGTATCTGTTGTTGAACATTTGAGATGACCTATTGTTTTCTAATGAGGTTAACACTTACTGAGCGAGATTTCTTGAAATACTGTGTGTTTCATCAGCGTCCTTTGTGGGAAAGGTATCAGCAGCAAGTGAAAGACTGGGAGCAAGCTGTTTCCAGGGCTGCTGCTGTCAATCATGGGAAAGCACCTCCTATTGAGAAACCACCTATGTTTGCTTTTTGTTTGAAGCCACGAGGTTTGGATATCCCTAGCAGGGGTTCAAAACAACGTTCGCAGAAGAAAATTTCGGTTTCTGGCAACAACCATACTGTCATAAGGGATCAAGATGGTTTCCATGCTTATGGTATATTTCCATGCCTATTTCTTTCTGTAATCCTGTCTCCCAACACATACATGTGCATCCATCTCCCTCTGCCCCCTTTGTTTTCTTCCCCTTATCTACTTTTTGCCACCATAATAATACCTTAAATCTTCAACTCTTTCTGTCAGGGAGGAGAATAAATGGATATGCTCTTGGAGATGAGATGGTCGTGTATGCTGGCAACAACCATGAATCTTTGGATGCTTCTCCACCCTTTTATGCTTCGAGAAGGGTCTTTTCTCCGCGTGAGGCTGGTGTTGGATATTTCTCTTTGAACAATGATGGCTTTGAGTGGAACCATCACCCAAAGTTTCAGAGGAACAAATCAAAGAGGATTGGGACATTTATGCCTTCGAGTAACGGGCATCTGGTGGGTTCTTATGACCGGAGAACCATAAAGAGAAATGGTGTTCATCAGTGGAATATGGGATTGTCTGATTGGCCAAGTTCGAAGCTTGACCATCTTGAAGGTACTTATAGGCATAACATGGGGCAGTTTGATATTCCAAATGTTCAGGAGTTCAGGCTGCGTGATGCATCAAGTGCAGCTAAGCATGCTTTTACTGTAGCAAAACAAAAGAGGGAAAAGGCACAGAGATTACTATACATGGCAGATGTGGCTATCCACAAAGCTGTAGTAGCTCTCATGAATGTGGATGCAATGAAAGCTTCTACTGAGAGTGCAAATGGCAATGGCTAGTATTATCGCCATGTTAATATGTGATTGTTGGGGATTTAGTTCCTGGACCTCTTAGCTCTGGCTCCTGCAGCCAAGACCTTATGCTACTTTCGACAATACAGGTTTTTCACAGAACGGATTTTGATCCAACTTTTTCAATGATGTGTAGCCTTCCATCATTGTCCATAAAGTATAGAGTGTAGATTCCTGACATGATGGCTGGAGCAGCAGTCATTGGAGCAGTAACTTCTCGCTTCTGCCCAGTCATGATGCTACAGTCCTCATAATATGACATTATCATCGTTATCAAGAAAGTTTTGATACATAAAATCTATATCCCTTTTGCGCAATAGTTTTTCCCTGGGGAGCAGGTTTGTTTTCAGTTCCTTGCACAACTGATTTGACGCTTTGTGGCGCTGACAGGGTGCAACCCTTCGGATTTTGCTTCTGTCCCCTGTTGTACAGAATGATGTTGCTCTCACTCTCTCTTTTCTTCTTTTTTTGTTTTCTGGTCTCTTTAGCTCCTGTTAACCCGCCCTAAATAATATAAAACCATTTCTAGAAACTATACATGGTGGAATTTCATTTTAGAATAGGGCATTGGAGTAGCTGTTTTTTTTTTAGTATTGTGGAGAGCACCTTTGTGTAGGGAAACAAAAGATTTGCTGTAAGTAAACAAAATTTCTGGTTCACCATGACTGGTATATATCTAGTAGTTTATTATAGCTGCTTCATTTTCTTGTGCATTATGGTCATGTTTTGATTTGTGAAACCCAGCCTGTGTTGCTGTTCTTGCTAGAAATATTGGCTTTCTTCTTCAGTTGTTATACCATAGATGAGGGTTCATATTGCATTGTTAATATATTCTGTATCTACAGTTAACAGTTTCTGTACATGTAAACAAATAATTTCAATAATTGCTGACACATAATATGATAGCTACAAGGTATAGGATGTGTCAACTATAGATACAGAATTTGAAGGATATTTTTGGACCAGGTCTACAATACAATGTAGACATTTATCCATAGTATAATTTGCCTTTCTTCTTGACCTTCAAGTGCTTGAAATTGTCTTCACTTGTTTGTACCCATTCTTGATTCCTCGACAGATTAGTACTACACTATTATTCTTTATTCTTTACATTGTATATTTTTTATTGATTCAGAAAAAAGTAGATCACGATTTTTATTATCTTTCACAAATAAAATTAGAGTATGTTGCAGGATTTGTACTCTTTGAGAATATACTTATTATTTCTGATCTTGATGCAACACGAGCGAAATATGAATTTAGTTAAAATTAAGGGGATGTTTAGTACATAAGTTTAGAGGCAAGCAATTAATATGAAATACGGACTATATATTTTGTTGTTCCTTAAAAGTTAAATGTAACTCGTTGTTTAGGACATGCTATAGGTCTTTTCTAGTCTTCACATAGTCCTAATGTCTAAATCACTATCCCTTATAAAAAAAATTGGAGCATAATTAATTTCAAAAATTTTGGGCTATGAAAATTTCACAATTATCATGTTAGCTTCACAATAATTTAGAATATTGCAGTTAGGTATGTTGATGTATCGAGATTAATAAACTCTTTGTAGTTTAGTGGCATTCGGTTGCACTCCCATATAGAAGGGAATAGGTTCGAGCCTGACAACTGTTGACTCTTTGTGTCTCATTAGGTTGAGAAAATAGTTATGAACAGATACTACATTGTAACTGAGTCAGTAGTACTAATAAAAAACTATTTATGAATTAAGTTGAAAAAGTGAATAGTTAAAGGGTAAATATGTCTTTATTCAAAAATTTATCCTTTTGTCCCAAATAAGTATAACCACGAAGACTTATAGAGTTATAGGTCAATTGTCTTCCAATGAAAGTTTGTCTTCTCCCTAATATATATAAGACGACAGGTAACTGTCACCCAACCGTTAAAACTGCCAAATTTTCCTCTTGGCCCTCTATGCTTAGCAAACCCCCACCCTACAACCCCCCTCTATTTCACACAATTATTTTTCCCCATAAAATTTCTAAAACAAAACCTTTGTAAATCCCACAAAATTTTTTGTTTTTGGCTCCATTATTTCACTCACCAAAATTGCTCTCTTCATCAGGTAAGCTTTCTTCCACTTCCCGTGAAAATTTCTTAGAAATTCCATCATTTTCCCTCTGGTTTTTTTTTTTGAAAACTTTTCCCTCTGGTTAGTACCCAAAAAATTAAACTTTTTCTCTAACATCTTCTTTTGCTTTTGTGGGTTATTTTCTTTCTTTAAGTATAATGAGAAGAATGGTAGATGTATGAAGCTTACCAATATATAATAGAACCTTGAAATTTAGTATCTGCAGAAGTTTCATATTCATTTCTTGTTTTGGTGTGCATAGAGATAATGCAGGCACAAGTTTTAATAGGTTTTGTTTCCGATTTTGTTTCTCCTATGTTTCTGTCAGGTTTAATGAAGCTTGATTATCTGTTATTCTGTTTCCTTAACAAATAGATAATAAATATTTTTGAGGTCTTGAGAAATTTTTTTTGTTGTTTTTAAATTTTAAGGTGAGACAAGCACAAGTTTAACTGTGGGAATTGTCAAGCCAGATGAAGGAAGAAGAGAGAATTGAAAGGATCATTCGCGGGCTTTTGAAGCAACCGGATAACAGGAGATGCATCAATTGCAACAGTTTGGTATGGGTTTTACAGATATTTTTCATTGCAATTTATTCCCAGAAAGTGATGAATGAAGAATCTTGAAATAGTATTCATTTACCTAAACAAATTAGCTGAAGGGGTTTTATTCTTGTTTTCTGGGTAGTTTGCTTATAGGTTTCATAAGCACTTAAACAATGTCAAAATGCAAGATATCATTAGTAGCAATTTTGTTGGGCGGAGGCCTTAAGGGCCAAGTCCAACACCCCTGCCTCTAGAAAATGTGGCGGTATAAGGAAATAAAGTTGCACCTCTGCTATTAGCTATAACTTTTGGCGTAGTGGTAAGCACTACCTGGCTCGAGTCCCAACAAGAGTAGATGGGGGAATTGTTGAGCAGAGGCTTAAAGGACCATGTCAATGATGATAAACCTACGGCTATTAGCTATCAGCCAAGATTAAAGCCCTGTTTGGTAAATGACTGTTAGCTGATTGGGTTAGAAGGTATGATCAGCTGATAATATTAGCTGATTGTAGAAAAGTGTTTGGTAAATTAGCTGTTAGCTGATAGCTGTTTGGTATAATTTTTTTTTTCTCAAAAAGCTAATTGTAAAGGTTGCTTTGAGTAGCCTTTTCAATTTTAGTATTTTGGAGTTACAAAAAGCTTATTAACAAAACATTTACATTGATTTTTTTTAACCAAGTCAAACAATTAATAGTGGTCAAATAAGCCCAAAATTGGCTGATAGGCTAATTATTTACCAAATAGGGCCTAAATGTTTCTTTCTTCCAAAAAAAATGAGTCTATCTCTGTCCAAAATAGCCATCTGCAGAACTCAAGAAACTCGAGTAATGTTATTGACTGATGATTCTCTCGAGCAGGGGCCGCAGTATGTCTGCACAACTTTCTGGACATTCATATGCACAAATTGCAGTGGAATACAGTAAGTTTGGTTTGATTTATTATATTAGTCTGGAAAAATGGAGCTGATTTGGTATAGAGTAGTTCATGTAATGCCATAGCCAATCTTTTTTGTTGTTAAATAAATTTCAGCCGGGAGTTCACACATCGAGTAAAATCAGTGTCGATGGCTAAGTTCACTGCAGATGAAGTTAGTTCTCTTCAAGCTGGAGGGAATGAGGTGAGGCGGTGTCTTGGCATATTAGAACTATCATTTTCTTCTTCTTCTTCTTCTTCTCAATGTGCTTAATGAGTTATTTTGTCTTAATTTTCTTCCCTATTGGACATCCGATTTATATCTGATATAGCGAGTGAGGCAAACTTTCTTCAAGACGTGGGATCCCAGTAGGAATTTCTGTCCAGATGGCAGGTATTGCATTGTTTTTGAAGTAATCTTCTTGGTTTGGTTCGAGCTAATCACGACTCACCCTTTTCGTGTTCCAGCAACCTTAACAAACTTAGGGAGTTCATAAGAGCTGTTTATGTGGACCGGAGATTTACAGGTGACAGGATCCAAGAAAACAGGCCTTCAAATGTTAAATTGGCAAGTATCTCTTCTGTTATGGAATATATATTTAATATATGGAATCTTTATAGATTAGACAATCTTATGGAATTAGGTAGGTAGGCATATGAAAACTTGGTTTTCTATTCGAAGTCTTCTAGCACCTATTTATAGGGCTTTGTATTTTCTTTTCTATTTGACAGTATAAGACAACATATTCAGATATCATTTCTTTACTTTCGTAACATCATCCAAACATATAACATAATCCTAGAAAATCAAATTCTCTGTTAGTGTAAAGCACATTGGTTTTGTGTTGTTTGTGGCTATAGGGTTCCAAAGATGTATATGATGACCGGCGTTCCTTTGAAAGAACCACTCCTACTGCAAGGGAGGAGTTTGTCGAGCGCCATTCCTTTGAAAGATCCGCTCCTACTGCAAGGGAGGCGTTCGTCGAGCGCCATTCCTTTGAGAGTTCCAGTCTTGCTGACAGGCGTTCATACGAGAAGTTCAGTCGAGGTGTTAGAGACGAGTTGCATGGTAGGTGGTCTATAGAGAAATACACTTCACCTAGAAAGAGCAACGAGAGGAGCTTGAGATATTGCATTGATCAAGTCAGAAGTCCCGTGACTCCCGTGAGACAGAAGAGCCGTTCTGCCAGGTTTGAGATAGTTGATGACAGGTTTCGAGAGGATGGACCTCGTAATGTGAAGAAGTATGAGCATTATAGTTTCTCGAAAACAGAATCAAAGCGCGGGAGCAGATCACCAGATGCTCGACGAGTGAGGAGCGAACAAAGTCCTCCTGTTATGAGCCCGGTTAAAGCTATCTCGGGTGATAAAGCTCCAGAGCTGAAGGTTTCTGAGCCTCCAACTCCAAAATCAAAGGCTAGAAAAGAGACTGATGGTTCTGCTAAGGCTGAGGTTTGTGTTTTTTTTTTTTTTTGTGTTTATTAAGGTTATCTATTCTGTGCTAAGACCTTGTGATCTAGTGGCACCCGGTTGCACTGGCGATATTGACTCTTAGTGCTTCAGTAGGTTGAGAAAGTAGTTATGAACAGATATTGCATTGTGACAGAGTCAATAGTACTCAAGAAAAAGGTTATCTATTCTGTTTTCTTGGAATGCATCAAATTCTTAGCTTTCTAATTTCCCACAATCTTATTGCAGAAGACTGGTGTTTCTAAAAATTCATCAGGATCTTCGGCTAATGCCAAACCGAGCCAAAATGAAGTTGTGCAGCCTGTAAGCTTGATCGATTTTGACACAGATCCTCAATCTCTTGCTCTCACTTTAACAACACAACCGATAGCTTCTTCCCCCGAGACTAGTGGCACAACTTCCTCGAACGACAAGGTTTCACCTGTCGATACTCTGGAAGCTTTACTATTCGGGTTGTCTCCATCCGTTGAAACGACAGAGAATAAAGCACTCGTGCCTTACGTCAATGATGCTAATCCCGGGATTACTCCTCCTGCTCGGGATGCAGCACAGACAGAAATCCTGGCACTGCCAGCTCCAGAAGGTTTCGAGGCTAAGGTTCAGAATGTACAACAATTGCATTCTATGCAGTCATTCCCTTCCAGGATCAATAGTTTAACTCCCCAGCAAAGTACAGCTCTCGTGCTTTATAATCAGGTGAGTAAAAAGATGTGACATTACAAAAATCTCGATTTCTTGATTTTATAACTTTGTTCCTTCGCATTCTGCAGCGTAGTAATTCAGAGCCTTTGCCTAACTATGGAGAGGGAGCCGCCTTTAGTAATACGTCACAGCAATCATCTCAACCCGCCTCCACGCCAGCCTGGGATGCTAGCTCGGGGAATGATTTAAGATCTAGTGGAAGAAGAGAGCTTCCAGCGGTATATGCCATATCGATCCACTTAAAATGCTTGTATGTTATTGTAAATCTCTCATATGGCATTTGGTTAAAACCGCGTTTTCTTTTGCAGGAACTTTTCACTTCGAGCTATGCACCGTTTGCTGCAGCCTCATCTCCCTGGCAATTCCATCCTCCTCACGGGATGGGATACGGAATGCAATATTATCCATATCCAACGGTGAAACAAACAAACAAACAAACAAACAAACAGTGAAAATTTTTCTAGTCAGATTACAAAAGATCAGTAAAAGTTTTTTAAAATTTTCTCGTCTTTGGAAACTTGTGTAACAGATGATGGTCTCAACGAAGTCGAGAAATCCTTTTGACGACGATAGCCCTCAAGTTCCGGCCCCAATGGTATGTCCCTTCACAGGCTAACTTAAATTTGAAGAAATTTAGGATTTGCTATTTCTCAAACTGTTAGATTATATAAGACATTACTGATTCTGCAAATGTTGTCTTCTCTTCACTTAGTTTCATTCCATGTCGTTACCACTGCAAGGACAGCCGCCTAACATGTCTCCTTCACCGCCATTCCCGTATTCAATGGCATCACCTCAGCTTGCATCTTCTTATGGAATGACCATGCCTGCAGGTATATACACACACATGATCTGTCATTATTAACATTCTGTTCTTTCTCGGTCTCTTATTCTGCCTCGTTTATCAACTGCAGGAGCATACGTTGGACAACAATTAAACGACAACATGTTAAACCCCAGGTAAGATGATTGCCCAAATGAAACATTAAATCCCCGCGTTTCCCTTAGTGGTTTATGTTATGAAATATATTTAATATATGTAAGCTCTATAGATTAGACAGTCTTAGGTAGGCATATGGAAACTTGTTTTCTATTCGAAGTCTTCTTAACACCTATTTATAGGGCTTTGTATTCTCTTTTTCAATATGACCGTATAAGACAGCATATTCAGAAATCTTCTCTTTACTTTCGTAACAGTTTACAAGTTTAATGTGCCATTGCAGGCATCAACGAAGCCATAGCGATGAAACCGGAGAATCAGCCTTTGCTTCGATGAATCCTCTCCATCAATCTAGCAGTGGGATTACATATCAGATGCCAAATGCTTCAAATCCTCCTTTATCTAGAGGAAATCCTTTCAGTTAGAGGAAAATGATGAACATACAAGTAACATAATCCCAAAGAAAAGGTAGTAGGCCTGTTTAGTGCTCAAAAGAACTTCATTTGACTGCTGTCTGATCTTTCCTGAGATGGAATGGCTGCAAAATCTAAGGTAACTAACATAGTACACTTAATTGTTTTTTTGGTGCCTAGGAGGCCTACTCGGCACCTAGGTGGCCTAGGCGGAGCTTAGGCTGCCTAGTGGGCCGCCTAGCTAGCCAGCTGCCTAAACCCCCGATTATGGTGATACGTTAGGCAGTCGGCAAGCGCCTAACGCCTAGGCGTCGATTAATTGATGTCGATTAATTGATGACTAGACGGGATTTTTGCAGTGAAGAAACAAAGATTGCTAATTCATGAGATTACAGATGTGAAAGTGATGGTGTTTCTTGTTTTCATGGCCAAATCTTGGATGTTTTCTTTGTTGGATATTAGCTGATGAACTTGGAAGAAGGCTATCAATGGAGGAAAGAATTGAAAACTAGTTTTCATCATCAAGGTGTCTTAGAGGCCATCCAAATTCCTTTGCATGAGATTTCAGTTATGGATATCTATCTATATATATATAGCACACACAAGCCCTCAAAACCATTTGAAACATTCAACTGTACTATCAGTCTGTCAACATTCATGTGATTGAGTTGACATTCAAAATCTCCGGTTTAAATTGAGATTTCATGTTTAAATAAAATTGCTAATAATAGCCTACTTTTGAAATTAGCACATCACATATCCCGATCCCCAAATACACTTTGCAAAAGCATAACTCTTTTTTTTTTTTTTTTTTTAAAGAGAAAATGAACTTCAAACACAAATAGCAAAACAAAGGGCAAGTGCTTATAGTTAAAAAATAAAAACAAAAATCTATAAAATTAAAGACCCAAAATATTTATTTCCAAAACCAAGATTTTGATGAGCACATACATCATTGCAAAACCTTAACACATATTTGTGTATTAATTTTTATTACATAAACCACAAATCCACAATACTAAGTTTGTTGTTGTGTCGTCCCAATAGATTTCAAGAGCTCGCACATGTCCCCACAACTTCCAACGCATTGTCCCAATGTTGCTTCATCTGCCAAAAAAAGTTAAATAATGTAAATAATTTGTAATAAGATAGAGCTGAAAAAGAAATTAAAGTTCTAATAAAAAACATTTAAAAATATAAATCTACTCAACATTATTGAACAATCGTGTATTCCCAACTACTTAAAAAGTGAACGAAAATTTACAAATTCTTTGACTAAATATTTTTCCTTTTTTAAAAAGTTCCCTATTACCCATCTTTACTAACGATTTAGCAACCTACTAGCTAATGGTCCAAAAATTTTGACCATTTTTGTAAGGAGTCAGTAATAGCGATAAGTATTTTTCTAAATCCCTAAGTGGTCAAAAAGTTTATGTATAAACCTAATATTTTACAGCAAATCTTATGTTTACAACCACATGATAAAAAATTTAAGATTTTTTAACTGTGATTTAATGCCATAATAAGTAAGACGAACTTGTTCATGCATGAATAAGCTTGATTCTAGTATGAAATGAGTCAATCCTTGGCTTTGCTATCTTATCGAACAAGAATTTCGATTTTTGAGAGGCTCGGGTCGATAGTCGCTGTGGTAGTAATGTCCCGTAGCCCGGCTACCGACCCGAGGCACCGATTGAAAAAAGACATATCATAAGGGACGTTAAACGTAATTCTAGAAGGTCAGATGAATGAAGGACTGGCCGGACCTGAATTTTCACGAGCGTAATATTAAATTAATCAATAATTTTTTTAATATAGAAATTGATTTAATTTACCTTGACTTTGAAGGGGGCAAAATTGCATGGAACAACCAACCCCACAAGAATCCACGAAATTTGCAGGAGGAGGACCACTTGAGACACAATCTGTCAAAAAACACTTAAAAAAACACACAATTGTCTCAAATGGAGGTTGTTTGGAGAGGATAAAACACTTGTTGTAGCACCCTCCCAAGCAGGCATAAACGGCGTCGTCCCCCACAACATCCTGCGATAACATCACCATTCCTAGAGATACAGTCATCAAAACAACCAAAAACCTAGCATCACTCATCTTCATGCCCATTTTTCGTCTAATTTTTGGGAGGGATTATATTTCATGGATATATGGATGAATTAATCATATGTCCAACGTTTTAATAGGTAAAAAAAAATTTGTTTCAACTTTGGCTGCAAGCTACTACTTAATTGTGAATTCCATAAATTATTTAATTTGCAAGCTACTATTTAATTGTGGATTCTATAAATTATTTAATTTGCAAGCTACTACTTAATTGTGGATTCTATAAATCATTAATTTTTAGACAATTTGTGCTCAGACTTAAGAACGCGTAGAATTTATAATGTTTGACTTATGGGTCTAGTTGTATAAAGTAGGTGGGCAGATGCATAATTAAGGCATAACATGATTAGCTTAGGCATAACCATGGTTCAGTTCAGATTCGATTTTGGTTCATAATTGCCCATTTAGGTTCAAAGTTTAGCTTGAAAAGAGTACTATCATCAGTTTAGGTTTAGTTTAGAACTAGCAATTCAAACTGTTAGTTTGACATTCGTTTTAAAAATATTCTTTCCAATTTGAAAGTGGGATCGATTCCTATTCATGGTTTTAAGAATTTGAACCGGAACCTTATGAATTCCGATTCTAAACTTAAATTGCTAGTACAGTTCAAGTTCATGTTCATTACAACCGCAAGTGGTTCAATTTGAACTGAACTGGGGTCATGCCTAGGTTAGTTAGCTTGTTTTTAAAATTTTATATTGTAATCTAGAGAGAATCAAATACAATTTAAGTAATCTTGAGATTAAATCTCCTTAATCCTCAATTAATATATATTTTGTTTTAGGCAATTTAGTGCTCTTTAAAGTAAGGTTTTACATTTGACCATGAAAGATGGTTAATTAGTAGCTGAAGTGAAGTTGTTATATATCTTTCTCAACTACCATGTAATTTTTTTTTTACTAGTAAAAAGTTAATAAGAATATAAAGATGCCAACAATGACTATTGACTATTGACTATTGAGATGGTAAATTTGAAACCTCTTAAATATTTGGATACAGGTTTGACCCTAATGAATGCTTTGAAACCTCTTAAATATTTACTAGTAAAAAGTTAAAAGACTAGAAATTTGCCATTCGGTCACTTTGATTTATAAGCTATGCACTGGTCTATTACAGATTTAGTACTCTATATTCAGAATTTTAGGACTCTGTTCACATTTTCACAATATTTGAACTTTATATTAACAATTTCAGAACTCTATATTCAATAGTATAATACAATTTTTGAATCTATATAAAAAATTTGTGATATAGAGTTCAAAAATTGTGAATATTAAGTAATGTAATTTTGTATATTGAGTATAGAATTTTAGGACTCTGTTCACATTTTCACAATATTTGAACTTTATATTAACAATTTCAGAACTCTATATTCAATAGTATAATACAATTTTTGAATCTATATAAAAAATTTGTGATATAGAGTTCAAAAATTGTGAATATTAAGTAATGTAATTTTGTATATTGAGTTTTAAAATTGTGCACATAAAGTTCTAAAATTATGAACATAGAGTTTTTAAATTGTGAACATGGACATGAGTTCACCTTACAAGGTGAACCCGGTCCATAGCATAATTTGCCTTGTTCGTACCATGATGGGACTAAAAGTCTGCTTAAAAGAGTAACATTACTCTAATCACTATCTAAAACGCCATTTAGACGATATTGAAGCGAATATTCGATAATATCGCCTTTCTTAGACATCTTGGGCCTTCCTATTCATTGGCCTCTCTTAGATATCAAATCAAGATAGAACATTGGGCCTTGCCTTGTTGAAAGAGACATTAGGAAATATCAACAATTATTGGGCAAATTATGCTGTGGACCCAGGTCCACCTTGCAAGGTGGATCTGGGTCTAAAATTACGTCGTTTTAGTCTTTCTGTTTTTTTTTTTAATTAGTAAACATATTGTTAAATATAAAGTCTAAAAATGTGTGAATGTAGAGGTTTCAAAGTGTGAATGTAGAGTATAGAAATCGTGAATGTAGATTTATGATTGTGCGAATGTAGAGTTGCCCAGAAATGTGTGAATGTGGAGGTTTCAAATTGTGAATATGGAGTATAGAAATTGTGAATGTAGAGTTATGCATGTGTGAATCTGTAATAAAGTTAAGAAATTCTAGCAACTTGTAGCCCTGTAATGTGTGAATGTGGAGTTCTCAAGTTGTGAATATGGAGTAGAGGACCTGTGAATATAGAGTTTTGAATGTGTGAATGCATAACAGTGATAATATATTTACTAAACATATAATCATGTAATGTGTGAATGTGAAGTTTACAAAGTGTGAATGTAGAGTATCATATAATCCTGTAATGTGTGAATGTGAAGTTTACAAAGTGTGAATGTAGAGTATAGTGTATGTGAATGTAGACCCAAGTCCACGGGGTGGGTCCACGGCATAACAACCCCAATTATTGCTAACTAGAATTGCAAGCAATAATTATATTATATTTATTATGGATGGTTTCTTTCCTTTTCTGCACCATCCTTTTCCTCTTCAAATAACTACAATGCAACTACTTACTATCCCTTTCTTTCATGTGTTCACAACACAACACTATGCTTTCACAGATTCGGAGTGATGTGGAAACTTACACTTTTTTTGGCACAATCGAAAGGTCCAAAGAGAAAAAATCGTTACTTTTTTTTTTTTTTTATTATAATTATCTAAAGCGCACTCAATATATTTGGTCAATCGAGGTTTATTTTATAATTCATCACTGAATCTAAATCACAATCTAATTTTCTCAATGTATTGTGTAATTCTGCAGCCAATTATGTGAAAACTAAACTGATATCTAATCACGGAGATGATGTATTAATCAAATCATAGGGGTGATTGAGTGGTTGGAGCATGATTTTAGTATCATAAAGTCACAAGTTCAATTTTTTCTAGTACTACAATTTTAACTGTTGGTTTTCTCGTCACCATAATAATAATAATAATAATAATAATAATAATAATAATAATAATAATAATAATTCCGATCCCATTATTTAATGGTGTATGAATGTATGATTGATTGCTAACGGCTACCAGATTGCATTGAATGACTCATTGGCTCAAAACCAACTGCATGTGATTGAATAAGTGACTGTATCAACTCTCAACATTTAGACGTGTTACACTCTCACATGTTCAAGAATTAATTTTTTTAAATAGGAAAAAAGAGTTATTTTGAACCTTCAATTATAAGTGTTCAATGACGAATTTATTTTGGTGTTTAGTTATTTTAAGGATTATGATGAGTGAGCAAATGTCATTTCTTTATTTCAAATTATTGTGATTAGTTAGTTACAATAGTAAAATTTGAAAAGAAGAATTAGAGATCGAGTTTCATCACCAGTGGTGGGAGGAACCGTGGGGAGCTCCCCTTTTCTTAAAATCTTAACAATTAATTGACCAAAATTATGTTTCTTTTTTAAGGAAGGCAGCCGCCTAGGGTTTCTCTAAATCTCTCTTCTCTAATTTCTCTTGTTATCAACGTGGCCGCCGCCTCCGTGAAGCAAGCGGATCGAATGCGGCGTCCCATCATCTTCCCCTGCTGTCATCTCCATCGCAGATAGCGTCCGTCCTTCATTGTCTTCTCTGTTTTCACCGTTTTCCTCCATCTCCATTGCTATCGGTCGTTTCTCTCTTATTTTCGCATTGTTGTTTTCATTTGCTTTGATTTACTGTTTTAATTTTGTTTGCAATTTATGTGTTTTCCTCTCGTTGTTTTGACGAGTTTCTTCCTCTCGTTTACTTTGGCGAGTTCTTTTTCATAAAGCGTGAAACGATAAAATTAGTCATGACGTATGTGAATATCATCCTGGATGACAAACATGACAATAAAAAAGAGATTCCTCTGATGCAGTTCAACCTGTTGGAGATATTGTCAATGGATACAAGAATGGAAATAGATACTCAGGTGGTGTGCAAGATTATTCAACCAGTGTCCGTCTTGGGTACGTTTGACCAAATCATTAAAGAAGCTTTAAGTTCATCTAAAGAATTCAGCTTCAATTTTGTAAAACAGTCTGCGAATCAAGTTTTCTGTAGCATTGCTAGGGAAGTTGTTTCTATGTCTAACTGTAAGGAATGTTTGACCATTCCATTGATCTTTATTGTAAACGTTTCAGCCTATGATTAATGAATTAGCTTCTTTATTTTCAAAAAAAAAAATTATGTTTCTTTTTTCTTAATATAACAAATATAATCATACCAATTCTTATTTAATTAAAATTAACTTAGAGGTGCATTATTGTTATTGGTTATTGTAACTATAATTGAAACTCTATGTTGTTAGGCAATCATTTATACACCAATTATAATTGAATTATATTCCTCATCATTTCAACCATCCCTAGCTAGTTCAAAATAATTTTTTGGGTGACGAAGAAAAACTCCCGATCATTATTTGGAGGCCGTATGCATGGGATAAATTTCGCTTTGTGACACTAAGCCACAAAGACCACGGTTATCCATAGCTGACTGACTCAAACAAGAAGGTCAATAATATAAGACGCTCTATAGAGAGTGAAACTTAGAACTTTGTGGTTAACAAACTAACAGTCCGACCAACACACAATATTTTCACCTTTTATCAACCTGGACAAGGCACAATAAATAGCTACCATAAATTACTTACAAAGTTAGTTGGTTTCTGGGCATATACATACCCACCCTATCAATGCAAAACCAAGACTAACAAAGAAGGTAAATCGAAAACACAGAGAAATTAAAGGTGGTGGGAAATAATGGAGAAAAAGAGTGTGAAAATTTGGGTTGTGTTGGGTGTGTTGGTAGCCCTGGCTGGAGCTCAATGTGGAGAAGCAGACAGTGTTTATGGGTGCCTAGGAGGATGTTACAACCAGTGTGTTGTGTTGGCTAGGAAATCTGGAGCTTCCAGGTATCCTTGTTACATAGGATGCATCAATGGCTGTGTTCCTAGGACTGCTGCTGATTACCAGAACTATTGCCAAATTGGGTGCAATTTGCAGCTTTGCTCCCCAACTCGCTATGGTATATTATCATTTCCTCATCATCATCATCCTTTTCTTTTCTCACTTTAGAGTCAAAAACCATTCAAGTCTATAATGCTAATCAGTATCCGTGTTTTTTGTATTCGTGTTAGTAGTATTATATAGTTCATACAGAATCACATTTTGTATGCATATACAATGGTGCATATTGAATATGATAAGTTAGCGTTAGCTTGCAAACTTTAACTTTAACACCCTATCGATGGGCAATAAATTCAATCTTAGTCAAACAAGCATACACGTCTAAAAAGACCGATATAATTCTGTATAAAAATATTTTAATTTTATGTATTGTTGCCCATTTATATATACAAGCTTTAAATTAGGATAGATACAATAATGGAATTAATGGCATTTAATTTTGAACTGTTTGGCAGATGGTGCACAGTTGGAGAAGTGTGTTGGCAGATGTGGAAACATATGTAATAGGGCTTAGAGAAATATATGATTGAATTGGAAATGATATGGTTATGATGTATGTGTAGCTGTTTGAAAAACATTATTACTATTTCGATCAAATGAAATAATTCCTATGTTTACTTTACTTTAGAATAATATACAATATGAGTTATAAAAATGTATGTTGTAACTAGTGAGTCGCGTGAAAAAATTACGTGATGAAACATGTCATTTTTGGATCGTGATCCATGCAATAAATATTATCATATATAGTTAAATGCGAGTTTGATTCTAAGGGATATATATTGTTAGACGAAGACTTGGAGGTCCAACTTTGTATCCTCCATCAAACTGTATCATTATTATAATTGGTACACATATAAAGAAATAAAATTAAGCTACTTATCAATTTTGGCATTTGATAGTAAGTTCATGACAATAGATATTAAAGCAGGTCACAATTTGTTTTGAGTTGGTAGGCTTGAATTATTTCTATCATTGTTTCATTGACAGTAGAAATAAGTGGAATTCCAAGACTAATTAGTGACTAATACTTGATCAGGAATGAATTATTTGTAATGCAATATTTCAAATCATTTTATTCTATAGAATCATTTTGACATCTCCTACATTATATTCCTACGTACACTTGTTTAGGAGGGAATAAGATTCCCCATGTTCCTCACCTCCTTCCTACTTATAGGTTGAAAGTGTTACATACTTTTCCAAAGGATAACAAGCTAGAACAGACCTGTATCAAGTTAATTTATCTCGGAATCAATTAACTCATGCTATCAAGACTAAATTTTTATTTGACTTTTGGTAGGACTGTAGGAGCTGTCTATTATTATTATTTTTTTTTTATTCGAGTCGTCATAGTTTAATTTACCTTTTTATGACTCTTTAGCTGATTAGAAGCGAGTTTCATTCAAAGTATATATAATATAGAAAAATGTGTCAAATAAGCCACTGAACTTGTCGTTTTTGTGCAATTGGGCCATTGAACTTAAAAAGTGTGCAATTCAACCATCTAACAAATAAAATTTGTGCAATTGGACCATTTTTACAAAAATTTTTAATTCAATTTGAGTTAAAAACATTTCAATATTGACTCCCAACTAGTATGGTAGAAGAAAATGCCACTCTTAATACATATATGTTAGTAATATAATTGGATTTTACCATAAAATTTTTGTAAAAATGGTCCAATTGCACAAATTTTGCTTGTTTGATGGTTGAGCTGCACGCTTTTTAAGTTCAATGGCTCAATTGCACAAAAGCGATAAGTTCAGTGGCCTATTTGACACTTTTTCCTATAATATATCATATAGGTTCTTTGTACTTCATTTGGTTGAGAAAGTAGTTATGAACCGATACTACATTATAACAGAGTCAATAGTATTAAAAAAAAACACTTGGATAATATACTGCACGTAATAATGTGTTTGCCTCATATTGAAGTCACTGAACACAATTTTTATTATCTAGTCACTGGTAACTGATAAGGGAGACACCAAGCATTCAACAACATTTAACATGTATACACAATCTTCAAGATTTATAAAAGTTTCCACCAAATTTATGCACTTCATAACTATCCATTAATACCCAACTAACACAAGCACACTCCTATGGATAATCTCAAGAATACATAAAGAAGCTCCACAACAAGCTTAACTTACTAGTTCAGTAGACAGTATTTAAGAGGAGGAAAATATATAAACAAGATCGATGATCTGTATCAAACATGTAACAACACCATTCAACTTTGTCACTTATCAATTAGGCCGATCAACTAACCTTGATTAACATCTACACAAGATTAGAACTAACCCTCGTGTTGCACTCGACTCAACGAGTTGAGGTAAATCGTTGTTCAATGTAAAGATGGATAATCTGTAACGATCAACATCGTACCGTTCGACTTTGCCACTTATGGTATGGGTATGGAACAACTAACCTTACGTTGATTAATACCTGTGAGTTTTCGAAATTTCAACAACAAATGTGCGACAATCCCGCACAAGAACCCTAGTGCAGCGCTGGACCCAACAAGCGAAACCGCGGTACAAACCAACAAAACAAACGACTCCTCCTTGGAACTCATGTCCCTAGCACACATCCCCAACTCAATCCCAGCAAACAACAGCAAAACCCCCAAAACCCCAACCGGAAACTGCACCAAAATCTTCACTATTGAGCTCCCCAAAACCACCCCCAAAACCACCTTCACCACGCCCAGCGCCGCCACGCAGCCGCCGCTCCTCCCGCCGAACTTATACTGCCCGGCCAGCCCTCCGGCGCCGTGGCAGCACGGCATGCCACCAAACCAACACCCCACCAAATTCATCAGCCCCACCGTCACCGACACTGACGTCGCCGACACCTCCTTCTCCGGGAACAAATCCGTGGAGAGCTTGCAAACGGCGACGACAGAGTTCAAGATGGATAACGGCAACTGAGGAATTGTCCCCTTCACAAACCCTTCCTTCCATGAATGCTTAGAAATCTTCACCACTTTAATTGAAGACGGCCCAAATTTGAACCTTTTTACCGCGCTGGGGTCTCTTATGATCGCCAGAATAAGACCGAGCAAGAAGATTAGGACAGCTGAGGGGAGTAAAGCTATGATTTTTGTCACATTTTTCTTAGTTCTTGGACTCTCTTCTTCTTCTTCTTCTTGTTCGTTTTCTTGATCCTCGCCGGAACCATTCACCAGTATGATAAAACCAGCACAGATTATGGCTAACAACAAACCGTCTAACCCTAGCCACGGCCGGTCGCCGGTGGATTTTGACTTGGAAAAATTTTGTTCGTTTCTTACGTACTTCACCGCCGTCATGGCAAATGACAAACCTGTTATACATAAACTTAATGAAACTTAAATCACCACAAGCCATATATTACAACCTTAATTATGTGGTGCAAGTTATATGCATATTAAATAATTAAAGCCTGATGAAATAGTGGATAAATATTATATAGTACTTATATTGCTCAGAATAATAATATCAATACACCATCTCAAATATGAGATAAAACTGCTAACTTCGTTTAGTGGCTTACTGTTCAAGCTAGAGGCAATACAACTAAGGACGCATCAACTATGGTTGGATATTAATTAAGCTCCCACTTTTGCTACTATCATTCTATAGGCTTACTGTTTGAGAGGCAATACAACTAACAACACATCAACTATGGTTGGATATTAATACAATTTCGACTTTTGCTACTATAAGGTTTCTTGTAATTAAGCTCATTTTGTAGGCTTACTGTTCGAGAGGCAATACAATTAAGAACACATCAACTATGATCGGATATCCATATAGAGCTTTTGCTTCCGCTACTATAAAGTCAAGTTTCTTATATTTAAACTCATTTTGTAAGCTTACTGTTCGAGAGCGAATACAACTAAGAGGACATCAATACAGTTTCTGCTTTCGCTGCTATAAAGTGAAGTTTCTTGTATTTATGTTTATTCAATTAATCCTAACGGTGGAATTGAAGCTTTAAACTAGAGGGGACAAACCTTGTGCTAGCTGAATCCCTCGGACCACAGATAATGGGATGAGCTTGTACACGAGCTGCATCAGCCCAGTCACTCCGAGGAGGAAGAGGATCCCGCCGGTACAAATCCCGGCGGCCATCACCTCCGGGATGTCGAAACTCGGGCTGGAGATGGCAGCCGCGGCGATGGACTTCATGGGCTGAACGGGCATGGGGACACCGTAGACAGCCCCCGTGACAAAATTATAGACGCCCGTGAAAATCAACGTCGTACCAAGGTCTAGGTTCTTGGCCAGTGTCAAGGCCAACACTATCGGAATATAAGTTCCCAAATCCCCCATTGCGCCGTTCAGCTCCGCCCATTTCGACCGGAACACGAGATTCCCGCTCACCCGTCGCACCAGCGCGGCGGCGGTGGGGCGTCGAACGCCGCCGCCGGGTTCGAGCGGTGAACGGGCGGTTAGTTGCGGCGGAGTGGACTGCATAGTGAGAGAATTTGAAAGGAATGTGAGAAGAGGGAATAATAATTAAATTAAAGAAAATGGTTAGGAGATGAAATGTCTTTTTGAGAGATGAGAGGCCATTGTTAGCTGAGAATTGTGCGCCGTTTAATGTGAACAAGGGCATATTCCAGGTGCTAATCTTCAATTGGCAATTATATATGATGGTCAAGGCTTATAGTCAACAGGTTCATTTGCAAAGTGGGGTACAATATTCTTAGTTTTGTAACTTCACTTGTGCTTTCAAGTTGCATCAAACAAGCAAAGAGTGAAGTAGACTTATTGAGACCTATATATATATATATATATATATATGATTATATATGATTATAAACTAAAGTTGACAATTGATTGATAGTGTTTGGTAAATAGTTAATATATATATATATATATGTTAATTTAGCAGTTTGACAATATCATACTTCGTTTAACTCAAACGCGTAAAATAAATAAGATAATTTTTCTTAATTCTCATTTTCAAATCCTTATTGCAGGTTCAAAAATGATAATTAAGAAAAATTATCTTGTCTATTTAGTATACTTGAGTTAAAAGAACGTTGACATTAAGAGATTGGGCTAAACGCATCAATAATTAAGGGAAAGAATAGGCTATATCACTATAACTTAAGGAGAAAAAGTGTCAATTTTCCAACCATTATTATTTGCTTTGAGGTTGTAACTGAGGGAAGCAAATCTAGCACAATAGATTATTAAATGTTCACAACCATTTAATGCATATTATCATATTCATAGTATTTATGTCCATTTCTCCCCACCAACTGTTATTTGGCGCAAATTATTTTGTGAACCCGGGTCTACCTTGCAAGATGAAATCATACACAATTTACATACTAAATGTTCACAATTTATCTTTTAAAAATTTACAATTTGTATACTGTAACAAATGATCATTTGGCCCACGTACTCGGCTTGTTAAATTTCTCCCTTTTTGGTCTTGTTATAATGGCCTAGGCTTAATAAGGTCAATTGTTTCATTTTCAAACTGGGGGTCGAATATTCTTTAGTTTTGTTACTTCACTTGTGCTTTCAAGTTGCATCAAACAAGCAAAGATTGGAGTAGACTTGAGATTGTGAGTTGTGACCTCTTTTTTTAATTGAAAGATGGTTTCACTTAACAACCTTTCAAGATGGGTTTCATTTTAGTTAAAAATTAAAATAATACCCTATAATACAATTATACAATTATTAAAACTTCTATGGTGTCGATCAATACAATCATGTAGTGTATTGAGTATTACTGATAATCATTTTTAATGGCACATAATTGGTAAATCCTATCACTAGTGAACCATAACAATTATGTTCATATAGTGATGCTTGCCCGGCCATGGTCCAACATGCACATATTAGAACCTGATTCACGATATAACGATTGACTATAATAATTATGTTCATAGAGTTATGCTTGCCTTGCCCGTAAGGGCAGTCTGAGTGGCAGGACCAAGACGCTCGCGGCCATGAGGTCCTGAGTTCGAAAATGTCTGTCACCCGTGTCACCCGGGTTTGAGCCGGTCAGCTATGAGCAACCTAGTACTCACATACTCGGAAGAGGAGTGGGTTTGCCTCGATAAACCCAAGAGTTATGATTGCCTAGCCCATTAACTTAAGGCACATTTACAGCATACAAAATGCACATATTTTTCTGTATGAGTCCAACTTATTGTAGCCCATTAGTCCCAAAGGCAGAAGTAACCACTTATATTGTGGACCAGAATTCATAGTACACTGTGGACCCTAATCCAATACACTGAATTTGATACAGAATTCATATTCATAATACACACACAAATATAATATAATAACCATGAATTCTATGCATTATGAACATAAATTATGTGCATTATGAACATATTGTGTTTGTGTATGTATATTATGAACATAAATTCTGTACTTTGGCCCTGTTTGGTAAATGGTTGTTAGCTGATTGGGTTGGCTGTTTGAGTTAGAATGTATAATTTGTTGATAACATTAGCTGATTGTAGAAAGTTGTTTGATAAATTAGTTATTAGTTGCTAGCTATTTGGTATAATTTCTTTTCTCAAAAAGCTAATTGAAAAGGCTGCTTTGAGTAGCCTGTTGAATTTTAGCATTTTGGAGTTACAACAAGCTTATTAACCAACTTATATTGATTTTTTAACCAAGTCAAACAACTAATAATGGTCAAATAAGCCAAAATTGGCTGATAGACTGATTATTTACCAAACAGTGCCTTTATGAAGTCAAATTCTGTATATATGCTAATTATATCGTGTTTATGTGTATGTGTATTATAAACATAAATTCTGTACATTATGAATATGAATTCTTTACATTATAAAGTCAACTTCTGTGTATTGAATCAGAGTCCACGATATAAATTACCATTGAATAGTGAACACGGCAAATTATTATATTGTGTATCGTTAAAAAAATGTTGATTTGTAATATACTAAAGATTTATTATTTAATAGTATACCAAATAATGAACATTCAATACCCAAAATAATGTATTTTCAAAAATTAAATATTTAATGTATTAAAAATATAGTTTTAGTAATTGATGGAGTTGGTAAAAATGATTTACTTCACTCAAAATGAGTTAAGTTGTGGGTCGAAAGTCGAGACCACAACTTAGACACATTGATTTTCATGATCACAATCATGTTGTATAAAATGGATAGCAAGCAAGGAAATGGAGAAGCAAACCAAAAGTTAACCAACAGTTTTCCCAGATAAGAAGCATAATAGTTCTGTGTCTTCTGGAGGACCTCCATGATAATAGCAGCCACATGCCATGAACACACAAAGTACACAAAAAGGCAATTTTAAAGAAAAGCTATAATACATCACCTTCAGTGTGGAGCGTGGTGTGCCCATGTTCGACAGAGACAAGTCAAACAATGTACATTGTACTCCAACAATTCACCAATGTCAATACAGAATGATCAGTTAAAAAAATTCATCAATGCCATCCTAATCACAGTTCATAAACAAGGTATCCTGAAGGTCAGTACAGAATGATCCGTTAAAGAAAGCGCGTAAAAATCATCACACCCATCCTAATCACAGTTATCCCGAAGGTCAATACAGAATGATCAGTTAAAGAAAGCGCGTAAAAATCATCACCCATCCTAATCACAGTTCATAAACCAGGTATCCTGAAGGTCAATGCAGAATGATCAGTTAAAGAAAGCGTGTAAAAATCATCACACCCATCCTAATCACAGTTCATAAACCAGGTATCCCGAAGTTCAATACAGAATGATCAGTTAAAGAAAGCGCGTAAAATTCATCACAGCCATCCCAATCACAGTTCATAAACAAGGTATCCCCAAGGTCAATACAGAATGATCAGTTAAAGAAAGCGCACTGCAGAACAGAACCTCATGACGCAAGTTTGAAACAGAAGTAAGCACTGAAGAAGCATATATATGACGCGAGTTTGAAACAGACAGGCAAATGAATCTAATGGCATATGCAATGTGATTATTCATAAAGTGAATGCAAGAGGTTGATGATGTATAGGATGGAGTGTTATCAGTTGAAACTCATAGTATAGCAGAGCTAATGATGTTGTTGTTCTTTAAGGTTGCTGGATTGAAGAGAATATGCAGAGAAGTTCACTTCAGATTTCAAAAGGGCAAAAGCTGAGGTATACATAAAATCATTAATATTCATTTAGAAAAGTTGGGTGAGGCTTATCAACTTCTGCCACTACAGAAGAACAAAAACGAAAATTTGGGGAGCCAAAAGGGTGTACTATAGCCCTTCTCCTCAGAGATTTCCAAAGGAAACTCTACTATAACATATCAAAGTTAGAATTATGCAAAATCACGGTTTAACCGTTTCACACCAAGACCATGAGAAATGAAATTCAGGAGCAGTGCACACTACAATCATCCATGGCTGCAGAAAGATCCACATAAAACAGCTCTTAGGAAACAGATGATAAATCGTGTCTACCCTGTGTGACAATCTCATCAATCATGGCCCTAGTGACTACAACGCAGTGTCCTATGTAGCAATGAACAAACTGCTCTCAAAAGATTCCTCGGGGCTGTTTGGCTTTTCAAAATCATCACCACCTTTATTGGTTTTCTCCTTTTGCTCATCAATCAAAATCTCCTCAGAGCGGCAAGAAGAACTACAAAATGCTTTCTCACCCCTGTATAACATAAAAACACATCAATTCTAAGAGTCACAATTGAACTGTAAAATTATGCATAAATATATATAGATCACTAGAACAGCACATTGTAGCAAACCTGTATATAAATATGTCCTTGCCATCCAATTTCTTCTTGCATGTATAGCAGAAGATCAAGAAATCACTTGAGGGATATGAAAGGTGTTCTTCACAGCAGTCAGGCCCCTTTGACAACCCTTTCTCCTCTTCACCATTCTTTGAAAAATTGGTGAATTCATTGTTGTGACATTCTAAAATGCAGTCACAAAAAATATGGGTCACCTTAGGATTGGGGCCATGGGTTCTCACACAGGTATAATCCTCAGAAAGCTCTATCTCACTTGTTGAAATAGAACCAGAGGGCGCTGGCATCGAGCTCAGCTTTGCACCTGATGAGTTGCCCAACTTTGACAGTTCTCTGCCATTTTGAGAAATTGCCGAGTTTATTCCATGTTCAGTACCAAAACTCCCAGAGTGCAAGTTAGATTTACGGCTTGCAAAACCAGCAAAATGTGACCCAGACCTTCCTGAATCTAGCGAGCAAGAGCGCATATTTTGAGACGAAATACCCTCCTCCAATGGGGCATCTCCAATTCCAAACAAAACATAAGAACTGTCATTATGGAGATTGAATGGTTTAGGCTCAGTACAAGGGAAAATTGGGATGTTTTTAGGCAATGACTTAGCTGCATCAAAAGAGTCAGAATGGTTTAGAAAATTTGGTGTCTTGCAACTCATTTGTGGTCCAAAGATAATATTTTTACTCTTAGAGGGTATGGGAAGATTCCCAGGCCGCTTAGTTTTGTCATCGAGAGCATCAATAATGCTCAGGCCTACTTTACTACCACCCCAGCTCTTCTGATGTCCCTCAGATGATCTTTGAGACCTAAGGGTATTAAGAGTTGAGAAGACCCGAAATTCAAGTGGAGAAGTGGGACTTCTAACTGAATCAGATTCTGATTGCTTAGGATTGAGCCCAACAAACAGAGCAGGGACATTGAAGAAGGAACTGACTTTGTGTTTCTGAGCAAAAACACCAGAGTTTAAATGGGACTCTGATGATGAATCAGGCATCAAGTGACCCATCTGTTGATCTTTCTGTGATCTGGTCCTCTTCCTCAACATTGTCCTTAAACCTCAAATCGCCCTAGAAAATTTTCAATACACCAAAAGTCCAGCACCTGTATGAAGAAAACCAAAAAGTTAACTCACACTATATAAAAGCAAATTACAAAAGTATTAACACAATCTCTGAAATCATTACAACATATACAATAAGTTCTTCATCAAAGCATGCTTAGTAAGCCAAATATAAAAAACAATTCAAATTAGATAAAAGAAATAAACTGTTATTAAAAGAAAGAAGCACTTAGAATAATCAATCCATGAGCTGCATACTGTACATTTCAAAAAGAAATTAACAAACCCAGAATGGAAATCCATCCACAGATCAAAGGAGGATTAGCTCTAATCCAGTAATCCTTGCATGTGTGTAAGGCCAAAAAAATTAGGGATAAAAAAAAAAAAGCCCTTTGGTGCCATATCCAAGACCTAGATAAATAATAGGATGAAGAAAACTTTGAAGAAGAAAGAAAAGGAAAGTTTTCCAGTCAGAAATAAGAATAATCAGTCAAAGCCATGGTACTGAAAGTCAACAAGTAGGAGACCTCAAGGGTAGATGACAACACATACATATATTCAAGAAAATGGAAAAATAATAGTTGTATTCAAGAAAATGGACACTCAGCAACACACCCACATTTCATAGAAAAAAAATCAAAAATCAAAATCAATATCCACCGAATCTAAATGCTCATTGATCAATCAATCATAAGCAAGAGATCCCACTCCATTTCTGTAATTAAAGGCCCAAATCACACCCAAAAGAACCCGAAAAAGCAAAGAAAGAAAATCAAAACAGATTAAGAAGTTGAAAATCAGGTCATAGAAAGATCACTATCAGAAATGAAGAACAAGAGGAAGAAAAAAAGAAAAGTAAATCAAAACTAGATTAAGCTTTACTCTTTTACTCCCCCATTAAGAAACGAAAAATCCAAGCAAGTATTTTTCGAACAACGCAAAGTATAATCCTCTTACATCTTACAGTAGGGGTAACAAATTACAAAAGAAATTTTTTTAAAAGAAGAAAAATCCTTAGAAGCTCACCTGGATTTTTCCACCTCTAGAAGCTTCAGAGGTCTGAGTGAGAAACTCAAATGCAATGCAAGGAAGAAGAACACCTGTAGAGAGAGAAGAGTGAGAGAGAGAGAGAGAGAGAGAGTTATCTCTCACAATTTATGTCTGTGATTGTATGTATGTATATATATATATGTGTGACTGTGACTTGTTCAGTACACGTTTCCCCTCCTCTCTCTCTGTCTCTCAAAATCAGAGTAGCTTCTCAAATACACTTTCTCTCTCTATTCTCTAGAAATGGACACTGTACGCATACGCCTGTAAATACATACATATACTGATATACAAAGTATATATACAAATATCGGTTTTTTTTTTTTGTGCATTTTCCTCTCCATTTGTAATTATAAATAGTTATTGGGTACAACTAAGCTACTCAAACATTTAAAAATTTGTGCATATATTTAAGTTAATAGTCATCACACACATTGCGCGATTAAACCAATGCCAATGCATAGTTTTAAATTAGTGTTTCTTAATTGGTTAAAATAATCATATTATATATATATATATATATATATATATATATAAGGGGTGGGGAGGGGTGAGCGGGGAGGGCGGAACTATCACAGTGTCCCATTGCCCCCATTGTAGGAGCATAGAGTCTCCTTAATACAATTTCTCTCCGTATATACCTTTCGATAATGACAAAATTCAATGTCATCAGCAAAGTTGCAGTAGGTGCTAGGCGCTAATCGGGCGGTAGATTAGCGCCTAGCGCCTAAGCGGTCTAGACGGCGCCTAGGCGGTACCTAGGCGGTTCTAGGCGGCGACATATAAAAACATAAAATTAATTCATGTGGGTGGGTGTATGTCATATATTATATTATATATATTATATATATATCTCTTACTTATCTTACTTATATAAATAAATAAATTTAAATATATATAAATATAATAATAAAATTAACCAGGCCGACTCGCTCGAGTTAACTCGGCTAACTCTGTCGAGTTGGGCGAGTTAACTCGGCCAAATTCGGCCTAGTCGGCCACCAACTCGGCCCAGTCGGCCGAGTTAGGCGCTAGGCGGACGCCTAGGGAGCAATTCGCCTCGGCCTAGGAGCGCCTAGCGCCTAAGCGGTTTAGGCGGGGATTTTTGCAACAGTGGTCATCAGTAGTATTAATTGATATCATAAAATACGGATGTACGATAAAAATACTCTGTATTGATACTGAAGCGGGTACAAGTAGATATACCCTATACGAAACCGATCTACGTGATAGTGGGTTAGAGGTTTCTGTTCTCTTTGACTATTCATAAGATAAAATAGCCAAAAGTCCTTCTGTCAGCAATAAATGCGCCTTTTATAGGTCGCCTCGGGAAGGGCTCCGGTCCAGATGTATGCGCCACACGTGTCGAACATGCATCGGCCCGAGCAACGACCCAATCATATGGGAGCCAGGTGCTAGTCTCGGATAAGTCAAAACTTTAGTCAGATAAGGTGTCAGAGTGGGACGGGACGCTAGTCTGACCGACCCACAAAGGCCGGGAGGATGAGTGGGGTTCCTGAGCACCCACAATAGACCAGCGGGCAGAATGTAAATCGGAAGGTCAGTATACTCAAACCGGGATTTTATCTCTATCATTAATATCGGAGCTTGCTAAGTGAATTACTTTGAGATTTATAAATTTGTAACTTTTCATAAAACCCTTTATTTGGTACATAAACTAATCATCAACTATGGACTTTCAGGTGATACATTGCCTATTATGCTGTAACGGTGGCTCCACGTGTGACATATTAAATGACGTCAGTATTGTCTAAGACATGTGCCACCAAACTTGGGCTTCTAAACTTGGACCGCTCCATTAAACTCACAAATATTTGTTGAATTAAACTTATCGAGCTAGTTTGATATCAAATATTTTATTACCATGTACATTATAAGTAGTGTTGTATATCTTGTTTCATCAAAAAAAAAAAAATAGTGGGGAAGATATCATTTTTCATACCCAAACTACTATTAGTAACAATATTTTGTTTGTACTTTGATCACATGCTTTTTAGTTAGCCACATAGGGCAATACATTGAGATTTGAGAATGTTAATCATGTTCATGTTAAATAAAACATTAACATCACATTTGGTTCATGGAATGAATTTTAAAGTAATAGGAACAATATTTCATAGGGAATTGAATATGTAAAAAATAGAATTAGAATTTTATTCCACTAGTTGGTTTGTGTAAGAAATAGACTTCATGAATTGTATTACACTGTATATATAGTGTTTGGTTAGATTAACGAATATAAATAAAAGAGTAAATTGTCATTTTGGTCCACTAACTATAGGGGTTCTGTTAATTGCAATCCACGACTTTCAAAACTGTTAATTTCATACCTTAACTATGCAATTTTTATCAATTTTGGTCACTCTAGCCAAATTGCCAGTCAAATCTCACCGAAAAATCCTAAACCCTAAAATAATGAGGGTATTTTAGTCATTTAGCACATCTTTCTTCTTCTCCGGCGAGCTTCCACTTTTCTCCACCCACCATTTCCTCCCATCCTCTCCCTCTCTCAACATGTCGTCGGGGACCAAGTCGTCGGTTTCCAATTCCCTTAATGCCTCTCTCAAGCGGGCGCAGGCGAATCAGCGTCGCGGCTGCCCCAAGCAGCAGTAACCGCCACTACTCGCTGTCAAAGTCGAGCTCAAGTAGTTGATAATATCAAATCTTGACGACCCTGGCGTGAGCAGAGTGATGAGGGAGGAGAGTTTTTCCAGCCCAGTTGTGAATGCTACAATTGAGCAAACGTTAAATTCCACCTCGAATCATGCCCATCACCATACCACTCCTGTGAATTTGGGCAATTTCAGTGGAATTGGGCCTCGGATGCTCCCAAACTCGGCCTCTATATCGTCGGCGCCGCCGCTCTCTAATCGGAATATGTATCTGAATCCCCAACTACAGCAGGTCCCCGACGGCATGTTGAGAGAGGGAGAGGATGGTAGGGAATGGTGGGTGGAGGCTGTCGTTGATCCTGTTGCTCGCCGGAGAAAAGTGGAAGTTGGTCGAAGAAAAGTGAAAGCTCGTCGAAGAAAAGTGGAAGCTCGCCGGAGAAGAAGAAAGAGGCGTGAAATGACTAAAATATCCTCATTATTTTAGAGTTTAAGATTTTTCAGTGAGATTTGACCGGCAATTTGGTCGGAGTGACTAAAATTGATAAGAATTGCATAGTTAAGTTACGAAATTAATAGTTTTAAAAGTCGTATATTGCAATTAACATGTCCCCTATAGTCAGTGAACCAAAATGACAATTTTCTCTAAATAAAATAAGCATTCAAAATACAATATTTCCGTCCACACTTATACACACATTATAGTACATAAATAAAAATATACTATTAATTAAAAGAAAATTAGGCATTAACAAAAATAAAGCTTAAAAATAAATATATATAAACATAAAAACTATTCTTGTTGTTGTGTTGTGTTGTTTGTTTGTTGTAGAATGCATTTACAATAGATAACAAAAATAGCTAAGGATAAATTAAGTATTAGCATAAAAAGTTATTATTGAGAACTTGAGAGTTGAGAATAGTCAAATATTAACCCTTCGAAATAGCTATTCCCTTTGCAAGGAGATAGTTCAATAACAACAGCAGCAGCAGCACCAACAACAACAACTACAAGAAGCACGCATAGGCAGCTCAGTTAGTTACAGAGGTGAAATTTGAGAACGATGATCGAGCTGAGTTATCATAATTTACATAGAAAGATGCTCGTTCCGGTCAGGACGTGGGGGGACCCTTAGAGTTGGTAATTCAATATTTTGGTAACAATAACAACAACAACAACAACAACAACAACAAAATAAAAAATAAAATAAAAAACAAAAACAAAATGTGTTGTATGGACCTCTTTTTTTTTTTGGGAGCAAAAAAAAAAATAAAAACAAAAACAAAAACAAAGGTAGTTGCATGTCCATATTAAATAACTTTAAAGTGCATTAAATTCTCATTTATTTGATTTTCTTTAATAGAATTTGAATCATAAATTAGTACAAATACTCCATACATTGTAATATAAAATAAAATATAAGAAAATTTTTAAAATGTCAAGTAGTAAAATTGCCAACTATATTATAATCAAAATATGCAGTGACATTTATGATTAAACAAAATTTATTTTATTAATTTTGTGCCAACCTACTCTAGCTAGTCAATTCAAAAGCGAGTTCATTGGTGATTAATAAATAAAAATAAATAAATAATTTTTTTTGCAATTTTAAAATTAAGAGGAGAATATCAAATATTAAAAAAAAACTCTTTTTTTTTTTCATTAAATATTGCTCCCTATTCCTGACACTGTTCATTATTTGGTTACAAATAAAATATTATTAATAATAATACTTCATCCGTCCCATTTTATGTGTCGGTTTCAATTAACGATGCTGGATTAAGAGCTAGCATCTCCAGTAGTGGACTTTGCCAAGTTTTGAAACAATAAAAATCGATGTTAAGATTTTTGGACAGATGTGAAGCTTGGGTTTCATTAGATTTTTCTTAAGCAAAAACTTTGAAAAAAAAAACTACAGAAGGCGCGCTTGGAGTGCACTAAACGCCCGCTAAGGCGCTTCAAAGTGGCCGCCAGCTGGCGACTTTCCTGAAGAAATCACCATTTCTTTATTTAAATATTATAAGAAATGCTAATATAAATAAGTAAAGAAGAAATAATTGATTTGACCAAAGAATAATAAGTAAGCAAGTAATTATTATTGAGTTTTATTACATTTAACTTTATAATTTATTGATTGATCATTACTTATAGACAATGAATATTTTTTTATATAATCAATATAGAAAATGTGACTAAAACATATGTCTTCAATTATGATTTATCACGACGAAACCTCTCAAATGTGAGACTTTTCCACATTTTAAAAATATTTCTTACAAAAAATTTATGAAATCATCTAAATATTAAGAGACAAAATTAAGAGGAGAAAATAACGTTAGTCTTTCTATTATTATTATTTTATTATTATTATTCTTATTAAGTGATAAGAAAAATTTACAGTAACTATTCGGGAATATACACCAAGTAAACTTTGACTTATAATTTTAATCTGTAAAGAATCATAATGAGATAAATCAACTAAATTGTTCAGAGTTGATCGAATCAAATAAAAAAATTAATCAAGATTCTATTAGTACTATTGGAAGCCATGTATTTACTCATATTAATTAAACATTAAAAACGGTTAATAAAAGCAATTAAATATTTGGTGTAAAAAATGAATGGAGGTGGAAGGGGGGAGGGGTGGGGGGGGGGGGGGGGGG